>NC_065959.1:6152500-6345000 GCF_021464435.1 Cataglyphis hispanica
TAATAAAAAAATTAATAAAAATATTTATATGTATTTATGAATATTAATAAAAAATTAATTTTAAAAAAAATTATAAAAAAAATATTTTTTAATCATATAACTTGTGCCTAAAAAAATAGATCTGTATAATTTATTTTAAAGATATAATAATGCTTTTCAAGATAGCAAACCTCTGATCCGAGGTGCAAATTTTCTACTACGTCAAAACACAATTAAGTACGTAAAATTAAGGTAATTGGCGCCCAGGGTAATTTTAGCGAAAGCGCCGCGATCGTTAATTGAATCCAAATTGCAGCGCAAACTTTAAAATTCTGTTTGCCGAAGAGCTTTTTGCAAATGAGCATGAATATCGTATGGTCGTCATGCTTCTGGGCATATCTCTTTGGCTTGTAATAATTTTGTGTCATGATAACACCTCCGAAATACAGAATTTTTACAAGCTATATGACGAAGTTGTTATATTACGTAAAATTGCAAAGAGATTTGCTCTTATTGATAAGTACTTACGAACCTATATAAAATATAGAATGCTTAGTAACAAAAATTGGTAACATTAAATATAAAATTATTTTAACATTAATAATAAATTGGCCAACATTTATATAATCAGAAAAAAAAACAAGTTGTAAGACAAAAAATATATTAAAGAAAATTTTAGAATTTTATACAAGGAGATATAATATTTAGTAAAAAATAAGTACATATAAAATTAATACAAATTTAGAGATTTATTCTTTTTCTAACTACATTTTATAACAAAAAACTGTTATCCGCGTATCAAGAAAATACATATAATTGTGTACAATTAATTTAAAAGCAAATTACTCAAAAGATTTCTTGCATAGCAAGATAAATCTTATAGAGTTCATTATTAATTCTAAAATGCTGAGCTGAAAATCGTATATTGTTAGTTTACCATGCCAGTTTACGTTCACACACGTGGCCGATTATATTATATCTAATTTGGGTTTACGAAATTTTCTCGATATTCGACTATGCAGCAGCTGCGATTATATTTCGTACGTAGTCGATATTGATGCTGATGTAAGAGTTGAATTTAGAGTAAGAAAGGCAAAAGTGCGTAAAGGTGATTGTATGACGTCTTGAATCTAGAAGGTGGGAATAGTCAGTTCGATAAAAGAAAAAGAGAAAGCACTCGGATAAGTTCGAAGCGCGAACGGGACTTGCTCGCTCGAGGTTTTTAATAAATATATTAGTAGCTCTTGGGAGTTATTCTTGAGAGAGGCAAGCCTTGCCATTCTCTCCCGGGAGCGAGATTGCAACCTCCGACGCCGCAAAGTATGCTTAAGATAATCAAGCTTGTCAATAATGTAAAAGTGTAGACCCGCGTTAGTGTATAATCTCGGCGATGCTTTCGACACTTTATCTCGCCTGTCCCCGTTCCAGACACTCCTTCTCCGTATCCTCACCGGATGGTTTCTCCTTTGTTCGTTAACTCGAGTCACTTAATTTTGATTCACCGACGATTCGTGCTGGTGTCGCTTCGTTGGCCGCATGTTTTATTCACAGGCGCGGCGAACTTTTGTCGTATCACCTAAATTCCGTTCGCTGGTAAGAAGAACGAGGAGGGAAAACAGTCCGGCGGATAACGACGGCGAGCTCATTAATCCACGATGAGAGAGGGTAATGGTTGACGACGCTCCATTCGAACGGAGTTAATAAGGCGGCTCCGTTGAATCGATCGATTTAACTGAATTCCGAATGCGTGGCGCGATTGCTGAGGAGCAATTGTAGTTCACGAAAGAGCTACATTTCCTTTGATTCATTAAATATGCACTAAAGAAATGTAAAAGCTTGCCCCCCTCTCTCTCTCTCTCTCTCTCTCTCTCTCTCTCTTTTTCTCTCTCTGATTATTGGATACGAGTTTCAGGTAGTTTGAAAGTCAGTTAGGTGAGATATCAGGAGTTCATTAACATCAAGAGATAGTTAGATTACTTGCATTGCATTAATTTGAACAAGTGAAGATGATGTAAATCGGTTATGAGGAGCGCCCAGATACCGAGATAATTAAGTTTACGCAGCGAACACTTGACTAAATTAAAGGAAAACGATTTAATATATTTGCGTACCGGTTCGAAGATGGGCATCGCATTCTTCTGTTTGCGCTATTTTATTAAGTAAATATCAACAGCGCAAGATCACGTAATTAAGATTCATGAATATATGAATTTATAATGGTAGAAAGTTTAAATAACGCAATGGAAATGTTTTTTAAATAATTTTCAAATTATTTATAGCAGTACATATGCATAAATACAATGTTAAAAAGACATAAAAATAAAAAAAAAAAATAAAACGTATGATCTGTCAGGCTTATAACTGTAAATTATAGTAGTTATACAATTTGCAACAATGTGTTATAAGTATATATATGTAGATTTTGTTTTCTATTTTAATAAGAAATTCTTCAGATCCGAATACAACAACAAAATAATTTATAGCATAAAAGAAGTATTTTATGATTTTTAGTTTTTCTGAAATTTTAGTTTTACATATACTTTATCTTATAATGCTTGATGTTAGTCATACAATTAAACAATAATAGTAAATATTATACAAGGAAGAGCACACACAAGCATGCAATAAATTTGGCTTAAATAACATGCAACAATTACATATGATTGTAATTACATAACATAACATATTTGGACAACATAATTCATTTAAATATATACATAATTATATTAATCGGTAAAGGAATTATTAAATTATGCATTTATCTGTATTATACGGCATATGTACAATTATATGCTTATGATAGATTTTCATTATTGACACATTATCTGTCAAAAATTCTCTCAAAATTTTTTAATGTAGATTTGTGAAATTTATTTTATGATAATAATTGTTGATTTGTATAATTGTATAATTTGTATAATTTGTATAATGTTATAATTTAACCAGAGTTCGAAAATATCTCAAGGATAAAATGTACAAGTACATTTAATAAAAAGTATAATGCGACGTTTCTCACAGTAGCTAAACATTGCGTCAAACTTTTAACGCGAGTTGGCACTCGTCTTTCAAGAGCAATTTTAGTTGAGTCAAGTTGTATTAACAAAACCCATGGACGTCTACGATTTCGTATATTCCTTAAGTAAGGAGATGTTATATGCTTGTGCCAGAAACTCGCCTAACAATCTACCTATTTCAGCGTTGATACTCGACAGCTTGCTTAACTTTGTGAGACGCTATTTTGCCGAATTCACTTCTCGAATAATCTCGATTTACGATAATGAACGCAGTGTCATTCCTGGCGAGAGCCAAGGAGACTTTTATTGATATAACATAGGCATGCCATAGTATGAGTTAAGGGAGTGCTCTAATACGTTTTCTAATTGTATCTCATATATGCATTTATTGATATTACCTACATATATTATACTACCTTATATATCATCTCTTTTCTTGATAGCATTTTGTATAAGATTTTTTTAATATGCAGTCTTTTTGTATTTAAAATTTTTTTTTTTTTATATAAATCACACAATTATAGACATATGTCGTTAATGCTAATAAAACTAAAATTCTTTATGATCAATGTAACTCAGCGGCATAAAACATAGTTAAAGTTACAACTACAATAAAAAAACTTACGCGCACATTATATATACATTTTTTTTTTACAATTCTCTACATTTTTAGATGCGAGATAATTATAAATAAATTTGGTCTTACAGAATATTAAAATTAAATGACATAAGTTAAAAAATTTGATAATATTTAAATCATGCAATATATTATATATGATGTAATACATTATATACATGATGCATTTTTGTGGTGTTGGAATTTATATTATAAATATTGAAATAATCTCGTAATAATAAAAAATTAAAAAAATTTTTTCAAGAAATGTCCTATTGTTGTTATTACATTTTTCACTCTTTTCGATATCACCAATATATGACGTCCATATCAATAAAAAGTTTCAACGCTCGCTGCAATTCAGTTAAATCGTAGGTCAGTTGGAACATTTAATTAAGCTTTTATACATTTTTAAAGCATGCAGCATATACATATTAAATCCATGTGGAATTTTATGTTCGTCAAACTCATTTAACTTTCGAACTCGCTGCACGAGTTGTAAATGGATAGCTTGTCTAGCGCTCATTTAACGGTGCACGATTGCATATCTCGTTGAATAAATCAACCTTTAGAATTATTCGATATTAACAGAGAATAATGGTAAACAATATTAATTTAAAAAATATTAATTACTATTTTATAAAAAATTAATTTCGTATTACACGTTGTTTATAGCATAAGATCCTTTTATAAAATTATAGCAGTTTAATACTTGTATGAAATTGGGTTTAACAAAAATTTTTTTAATGTATACAGTTGTATGTTACAATTAATACTAATTAAAATTAGAAAATGTCAACATTCCTAAATTTACATTTTTATATTATTCTGTGAATCTATTTTAATTATTATTTTAATTTTTAATTTTTTTGTTTGTTTGTTTGTTGAGACCACTGATATTTCAGTTTACTAGAATCACACCGTTTTGATGCATATCTAAAACATTGCATCACGGCAAATTTCATTTCCCAAATATCCCATAATACGACAGGACATGACGCCGTGAACGCATCGCAGCTGCGAAGATTAACAGAAAATCAGGATCGGCAGATGTGCCAAACATATCCAGAGTGCAAGCATAGACAGGCAGGACAAGCTCGGACAGGAAGATCGGTAATCCGTCTCAGAACCGACAAGCTTCGTGCTACACACTATGAAAGCCAAAGTGATAAATCTTTCATCCTAGTCCTAGTCCATGGGAAAGACTAATGCTGTCCGCTATTTATTTGGCCTCAAATTATAATCCGTATAGTCGTACTTATACTCGTAAAAATAACGCCATAAAAATATCGGTCACATATAACTCTTACAGTAACGCCATCATAACGTTAGTGTATATTATTACATGCATCAAGCATATAGAACACGCGGCGAAAAATCTTGCAAGCTATACTACGAGAAGCATAATTTTCTCGTTTTAAGGCTATTTTATCAGTAATGTTTTAATCGTCGTCGTACGTGATATCGCGCACGGCCTGAGCTGTTATGAACCAGCCTCGCGCGCCTACATATGCACGTCATCTCGCATCACATTATATATGCTATTAACTATAATATATATTCTTTGATGATATAAAAAGATAATCAACGTTGCACTGACACATTTTTTTCGGGCGCGTCATGATTTTTGGAGAACATCATTATTTCGTAACGCAATCAATCTATCGATGACCGATAATCGATCATAGAAATGCCTTTTTCTCTCGTTTCTATGTATAAATAAATTTCCATGAAAAAAATTAGATTTTTTTTTTGAAAAATAAACAAAAATTTGATATGCAAAAAGATGAAAAAGTTTAAATAATTTTATTTGTTTTTATAAGATTATGTGGTATATACAATATTATGTAGTAAGATTTAAAAACTTACAGTAATATAAAAAAACGCATTTTTTAAATATTAATTTATAATAATTAAATAATAATTTATAAAATAATTTTTTATGTTTTAAAATATGTTGACGCCTAGTAAATATATAGTTAAGAATTCTATCCATTCTATAAGCATTTATATTCTGAACATCATGAATTCCATTTACTGTCAAATTATTTATATTGTATATAAACACATATATTTTCTCTGGTAATCCTTGCATTCGCGGCAACAAATATGCATTAGTATGAAAATACGCCAAGCTTTCGGATCTACATTACATTATACTCTACCACTCATGAAATAAATACACATTATTTGTTATTCGGTACGTGCCGTCTGTGCATGTTACGTACACTATTAAACATACTTATTTTGTAATATATGATATGGAAAAATATAGGTTACAAAAAATTAATTTTTAGAACAAATGCATATTATATTGCTGTGTGATATAATTTTATTGTAATTTTTTTTATGAATACGAGATTTATACATTTCAGATTTTATAATATTTTTCTTATTTATATACAATTATATATTATGCAGAAGAAATTATATTTGTACGACAATTTTACTATTTAATTTTATTAATATCAAAAAATAAATCATAGTGTTTTAAAAAACAGCGATAATTAGATTCAAGAACGTATTATTTTTTTTTAAGTGTTAGTTTGTATGATGTATTATGCAAAGTACTTTCGTTATGCATCTACTTGTCTATCCGCATGTGCGCTGTAGTCTTGTGAATTATTTATGAAAATCGTAATATTTTTACCATTTTTATTTTCTCATTTTACAATATTATCCAAAGAATCTTATACTTTTGGAATTACTTGGAAGTCGGTCAACAAGGACAATACGCTGTATATGAAAATCACTGCGCTATAAAATACCCATAATTTTTTCATAGGAAATTATTATATATAAAATATGAAGCTACTGTCGACATCTGTTTGCATAACTATTTATTTATTTATTATGAAAGTCTTGAAAAGAGATTTTTTTTAGATTAAATATTAAAAGTTTAGATGTTAAAATTTTGAGCATTTTATATAAATGTATGTATGTGTAATTAAGGATCACGATATACTCGTTTAAGTTTTCAATATACATATATATTTGTAGAATACGATTAAATAACTTATATGATACCTTAAAAAGATGCATTTCTTTTATAATTAATTAACATTATAACTCTAGATTTTCATGATAATGAACGATAATCGCATATCTGGTGGAAAGCACCCGCAGCAGCTAATAGAAAATAATGTTGATTGAATTTCACAAAACAGATAATCCGAGTATTTCAAAATGGATTTTATTAATGGTAATCAAAACATATATGGACGCCAATTATCAGTTAACGAGCAGGGAAATATTACTTGGATCAGTTATAACGAATTGAAATATGTTTCCCATGAGAGCAATTTATTGAGTAGACTCTGCATTATTCGTAAGCGAGACGTATAAACTGACATCGGATGATGATTAAATTTATCCTTTTCGATTTACTTAGCAACATAATATTTAAAAGTCGAAATTGCGTCATGTAATTTTAATATTTTTTTAACATCTAAGATTTCAGTGTTTCATATTTTTATAATTAATTAATTTAGAAAAATGATAATTAGTTTTATTTATCTTTCTTTCTTCCTCTCTCTCACGTCAAATATAATATCTTATATAAATATCTTTATTACATGTATAAAAAAATATCTATACATGCAAAGTTATTAGAATTGTGTACGATTGAATGTTACGAGCATATTCTAATATTTGAAAATCAACAATTGTTATGTCCAAATTCATTTCTATCTTATAACAATGTTCTTATTTGTTGTCTAATTCGGAGTGCGGCACTTAACCCAATTAGCATATTGTAATTTTATTATAGCAGATACATCCACTCACATATACGTACGTATTCTATGAGCTTGCACATGTACATGTCACATCATACACACATATTAGCGTAAGAATATAAAGCGAAAGAGCGTGTACAGTCTTGCATTAATTTAATTAATTTCACAAGCCATACACGCGGAGTACAATTACCGAAATGAAATTATAATAAGTGGCCTATCTTCCAGTGTTATTCTCTTAGTTCTCTCAACATTTCCCCATTTTTTACGTAAAATACCGGAAGAGACACGAAACCACTAACCACTAACAATGTAAATGTGAAGAGAGAAAACTAAAAGATGCTAAAGCATGCGAATATATCAAGTTTATTTTCTCTGTGAAACGGAAATGTTTATTTTATATTAAAGAAATCATGTTATAAGAATTATTTTTCAACTATCATAATTCTTATTATGTTTATGTTTTTTATGTGAACAATAATAAATGATTAATGTAAAACATACGTTAATGTTTTTCAAACTAAAACGCGCAACAAATGATACAACAAATTCAGATTATTTGTGAATATTGCTTATTTATTACTTGTCATATTTAACTCTTACGAAATATGAGTTACTTTTAGAGATTTTCCATTCCAGATGGATATTCTTATGCGTTTCAAATTGCTAACGCGAAGAGAAAGAGAAAGAAGACGCGATACAAGATCTGGGTAGACAAATGGAAGAACGGGGTAGGTGAGGGCAAATGAGTGAGTGAGTTTTATGTTTTATGCGGGGCGTAACGTTCCGGGATTAGCATAGTACATGATTGTAAAACCCTCTTGGAGACCTGGAGAAACCACAGACGCGTCATCTCCGCTACTACTTGATACGCAGTTTCGTTTTATAGTTCAACTTTGCCATGTTTTCCGTTTTGTTTTTTTTTGACACGGAAATATTTATGCAGTTTTTTAAATCTTTAGCCATTTCTTTTTGCACAGTTAAAATAAACAATTACATAAGATTCGAAATCTTATAAGTTAATGTACGATGACAGATTATAGGATACTATATTTTGTGGATCTGATTTATAATATGAAGGAGAGACATTTCTATCCTACAAATTTATTATATTAATATAATATATTTTGAGAAGATTATTTAATCCAAACCACTAACGCCAATTTAACGGATTTATTACGAAAAATGTACGCTTGCCAGAAAAATGTAATATTAGAAGAATTAATAGAAAGAAAAAAATAAAAATTTTATGATTTGTCTCTCTCTCTCTCTCTCTCTCTCTCTTTCTCTGTAGATACCAATTTCTGGTACGAGAAGGTTGAGAATTATATATTTGGAAGTTACACAGTAGGCCGAAACAAAAGAGTAAGGTTTGTTGGCATAACGCCATACCTGACTTTGTAAATTACTCTGTGCATATACATATATATATATATATATATATATATATATATATATATATATATATATTACAGTAAAGTAAAATTTAATACAAGTATCAGAAGTATTGTAAATTTTTTCAGTATGCAAATATATGATTAATAGAAATAAAAAAAGTTGTGGTTGCATGATCTTTTCAATTTTTTATGACACTATACATGCCAAAAGAGAGTATAAATTAAAGCATGCACAAAATTATATTTGCAAATAAATTATAGATAATAATAAAAAATAAATAAATACTATAATTATTCTAGATTATAAAAATATTCTTACAATTGCAGCTAAGTAACGAATAATAACGTCGTTGCTATTTACACTTAATAACATTTGAAAGCAAAAATACGGCATAACTCGGTAAAAGTTTTTTGATAAATGTTACAAATTTGTGCCATACACCGCAACAACTTGGTTTAAGCCAAGTGCAACTTTACTCGTATAGAAACAGCGAGCCATTTCGCACTATTTAAGTTTTCACAAAGGAACGGATTGTATATTTGATCGGTAACAATTAAGGCATCTATACATCGATGCGAGAGTCGAGTGAGAAATTTCCTCTAATTCGGCCCAATGGGAAATGGACATCCGGTGGTAGGTACAGAGTTGAAACTCGTGCATCGCATCGTATCCTATCGCGGGAAGTATCGCGTGGAGCGCGCTCCCGCGTCCGCTTTATTGTTCCATGGAAAAAGAAAACGAGGAGGAAAGGATGGCGCGGAGCCGCGGAGGCAATCCGCGACCGGAAATTTAAAAAGTTGCGCAAATACACGGGCCGTGGGTGGGTTAGATGAGAGATGCGGAGGCTATATGGCAGAAAGACGGTTACTTGGTAGGTTGGTGGGTCGTGGGATGAAAGTATACCCGGAAAAAGGCTACGCAAGACGAAATTACGTAATTCCGAGCAATTCGTAGTCGAATGATTCGTATATGATCAAAGTGCTCTGGCATGATAAAGTGGTGATATGCCCCCAAGTCAATACTGCATCTGCGTCGGCGGGATTACTGCAGATTTGTACGGTACATTAGGTTTTAATCATCGATCGGTGAAAGCAATTGCTTGGCAGTCCGTCTATGTTTCTTTTTTCTTCCGTATCTTTGCGTCTCCTTTTTCTTCTTTTTTTTTTCTCTCTTTTTGTATCATTTCCATTCATACATAGGGAAGTGACAAATTATTTCGCAAAGAAATACTCTCGCTATGAATCACCGTCCATTCGCGTCGCATCGTACTTCTTTTTTTCTTGCATTTTGCACTATCGAATAACAATTCATTTCTCCATCACCATAACTCGTAGAGAGCTAAAACAATAAGAGTACAACCGCGATATCGCGAAGATTTATTGGCAATAATTTTACCCGCATACATTTGAGAGCGACTCTATAGAAATGACGGCATTTTTAGTGCTAAAATTAAATTACCATGTTTTATAAAAGGTTGGCCTGTCTATTCAATTCATGTTTAGAGCTTCAAATTTGCTTGCAACTTTGAGATCAAAACTATTTTTACGACATGATTATTATTTTTTCTTCATTCATACAAATAAAATTTAAAACGAAATAATATTATTATAAGTATACATGTTTTTTGAAAATAAATAAATTTTTTTATGTCTAATTAAATTGTTTCCAATTGTCTGTTCTAAATTATACATATTAATGTTCTTTAAATGCATATGCATATTATAATTCTTATTAGACGTTTTGCATTTAGTCCATAAATTTAGACAGATTCTAAAGCGTCAGGAAACTACCGAGAGAAATCAACGTAACATACAGGAATGCATGCCTTGCGGCAAAGCTGGTACATGACATGCGTATATACTCTCTATAAGTAATATACAACATAATTTGATGTTTAGTTGTCCACCGAGTTAAATATTTATTTCAAAATGTTTCTCAGATAAAGAATAGATAAATTTAATTTTTAATTGTTTATGGATTTTTTTGAAAATCATTATAATTATCTATTTTTTTGTAATGAAAGGATATTTTTTCTTATAAGAGAAACAGCTGGAAACTCAGGACAAAATTAAGTTTGCAAGATATTTTTTTTTTTTTTTAACTATTATATTTCTATTTAATATTTAATTTTGTAGGTAGTATTTCTTTAATTATAAGAATAGGAAATTCTAAACGGCAAGAGCACTTAGTTAAGAAAATTAATTTGCACTTCAACGATTAGATGGTTCGTAGATTACCATATTTGCATGTATTATTCATGAAACGCGACTGTTATAATATGATTGAATTTATATATACGTTTGCATAATACATTACTGCGCGATTTAGTTACACACAAAAAAAAACTGATTAACTTAATTTGATAAATTTAAGTATTTACGTTTTTTGAGAGAAAGAATTTAAATATTGAATTTTAATTAGAGAAAGTATTTTCAATATACAGATATTACTATATGCAATTATGTACGTTTTTTTTTATAATTCTATCACGTGCGATATGCGATAACTGAATGATTTAACCAACGTATGGCCTATGGTGACTGATGCATACGTAATTTTGACCTTTATTGCTAATTCCATTTCTCTAGCCTATTTTCAACGGCGCAAGATGAAAGCTGAATCACAGCGCAGTACGGAATGTAAGTTGAATTGTGTCCGTAAAAAGACAGACTCGCTGCGTCATGGAGTTCTAACAAATTTCTCGTAATGCATCAACGTCTGTACTTTATATCCGAGCTTGTGGCGCCCACATCTGTGAATCGCCTTTGACGGCCAGCAAATTAAAAACCGTCCAAGTTCTCAGACCGAACGTGTCTCAACGAAACGATGCAAAGTAAAGGCCGGAATAAAGCAGTACGTAAGGAAGTAACGCTTTAATAAGGGTGAATCACGCCAAGCGTTGTACTGGCAGACTTCTGTCATACTTGAGTGAAATTCCGATTTATTATATGAATGTGTTATATGCGTACAAATAATTATATTTTTTTATTATATTATGTTTTTTTCTCATATATATAATAAGACAAAAGTTTTGGCATTACCAAAAAGATGTATCATGAAAAAGATTAAAGATATATATGTATAATATGTATATGTAAAAGATAAATTTGTAATTATGCCCATATTTAAACCATAGTATAATCGATTATCACAATAATGAAATGAAATATGTGATAATCAATTTTAATTTGATCGTTAGCTTTCAACAGCAAGCAAAATAAATACTTCAGGCTATAGGGAAGAGCGCCCGTTGCATTTTGTTAGGTCTTTGTTCTCTCTGACTTACATTAGGTGAAGTCATATTTCTCTTTAAACGGACAGTGCTGTCAAGCCCGAGACGGTCATCGTTTATAATCAAGCGTATAATGAGTCAGAGACAAATCTGTTGGTTTTTAAGTCTCGCTCGATCATGGGTATTGCTGAACACTCGTGAAATCACCTTTGCAAATTCTTCGTTTTCTTTCTTCATTTTTCGTTTTAATTTTTTCATGAATATTCAGCAGTTGTTTTTGAACACGTCATGTATATTTTTCTGTGTGTCTGCGACGTATTAAATCTTTAAACCCGGACTCTCGTCTCTGAATACAAACTGTAGCTAAAAATGGATCATATGTGGATTTTGTCAGACGAGGAAAATAAAAGTTATACGTTAAAGGAATAAAATACAAAGTATTTTGTTCTCACTTGTAAACACATTGAACAATATATATGCTCTAGTATATTTTTTCTTGACTACTTAATTCTTATTTTTTTAGTTAATTTTAAATTAAATTTTAATAAATAATTAGAAAGAAAGACTGTGATTCTCAAATACAACTAAACAAAAATAAATAGTTTCTTATACGCAAACTTTAGAGATAGATTTTTGTTGAAAATTTTTATTTTTAACTTATTATCTTAATTGAATTTAGAAGTTAGTTGCAAAGTCATTTAATAAAAGTCGCTTAATAAAAGTCAATTAAATATTAAAATATCATAAACATACACAGAATATCATATCTAGTTATGAAAAGATCAACATTAAATTATAATTAGTGTAACACAATTTTATTTTATTTATTTTTATTATTTATTACATTTTGGATGTAATGTAATGTGATTATTATTTAACAGATCTAATTTCTATGTAATTGTGACGCTTATAATCTTATTCAAATAGTCATATAACGTTAATCTGTCACATTCGCATGATTTCATATTAATTAGGAATTTCATATTCGAACTGTTATTATGGGTTCTCATTACTCTACCAAACCTTTAGCAATACATAAATATATGGTAATCATTTAAAATATTTGTAATTACATTTACATTTCATTATTCACCATTTTCAAATTTCTAATGCGAAGTGTAGATATTGTACCAATTATGGTTAAGGCACGAACTTTAATCAACATGATTAATCAATTTTCATCAGTATTATATATTTCTAACAATTTAATTAAATGTTTTGTGTGTAAAAAATATATTCTCTTTCTAAATTTAATTAATTGGTTGATTGTTCAATTCAATATTCTCACTCCAGAGCCTATATGTACATTTAGTTTATGCATGTACATGCCTATATATGTACAATGTTTAATATATACGTGTTTATATATGTTCAGATATATGTACAATACATTCATACATCTCTGCTATGTGTTTCAGTACATATGACGCGTACACAATACACATATTGATCGGTTACGCTATTAACAAGTAGTATCTAACACTGCTATATCTCATAATTCTCTAATTGCTTGACATAGGCACATTAACGCTTACGCAATAGATTACATATGTACGTTGACACAAACTTGTCTACAATAAACCGATTAACATTTACGTTATTTACATTTACGTTACTTACATTTACGTCATTAATTAATTTTAGACGTGTCTCTGTATCGTGACGTGAATTGCAAGAAACATAATGAATATTCATCTAGAGAATAAAATAATTGGTACCAATCTACGTTCGCAAATATATATATGACAGACTACACGTTATACAATTTGTACAATTTGCAAAAACAACTCTGGTCAATAAATCAGGCTTTAACGCATAAAATAATTTTCTAAATGGCTGTAATAAGACAATACAAACTCGTGGAATGATGAAACATTCAGAAAGCGAATACATAGCAAAGAGTTTTCGAGATGTTTCATTTTAATTTGAGTTCCTTCCCGAGTTGTTCTTCAGTGTCTTCCATACTCCTGATGGAAGAGGCACCTCTCCTCGTTAAGGAGATACATGTGCACCAAACTTGTAAGTTAATCTCGATTCTTGATTTCAGACTTCCTTCACACGCGTCTTCTTCCTTGTACGTTTTCTCTTTGTTGTGTCAACATAATTTGTCATACATAACTCTCTATACTTGCTCTGTATAAGCTTTACAGTGATCTAATGCAATACATATCACACACGCAAAATGATATAAATTATAATTTTGTCAATATCATATAAAATATTAAAATTATTAAAATTAATAAAATTATTTTTTTCTCGTAGTATTTTTAAATAAAATACACTTTTATACAAATCACATTCATCATTAGTCATCTTTATTCTTAGAAATCTATGAATATTTTATTAAAATAATTGGAACATTAAAGAAAATTTGCAATATGTTAAAAATATAGCTGACATTCCAAAAGAAAATTGTGCATATAAATGATTGTGCATAGAAATGAGAGATTATATAAATTCTATGAGTCACTAAACATTAAATTAAAATTAGATTACTTTCTTGTTACGCTTTAACACGCAGTCAAATTATTTTCTGAAACAAAATACAATATGCTATTTCTCATTCGATGAGATACCTCTGTCACTTGAAAGCTTCTGTACTTTGACAACGCACACGGCGTATATATCGCATAACAAAAGTGGTGCTACAACGATTGTAGCCTCAGGCTTCGTATACGTTTAGATTTGCTTTCCATCAGGCACAGAAATAATAACGAAAATAACAAGAGAGTTTCGTGAAAGAGGAGAAGCGCCCCGAGATAAAGTAATAAGATACGTCGCGTATGTTCTGACCCTTTATGCTTCCTATTAAACATGCTCCCGTTCGTTTTGTTTTCAGCGCCTTCGTGTATATAACTTTAAACAAGTTTGTGTCGTACTCTTCATATAATTTTTATGCGCTCGCGGAGCAAATTCGTATATTGAGATGCATTAGCATTAATTAACCATGCTGAAAAATGATAGGTACTTTATCATGCGAATAAAAATGCTTTAAATGTAAAAAAAAACGATTGCTCCCTTTGCGTCCTCATTGGAAAATAATATAAGCATAGATAAAATTATAGAAAAGTAAAAGCGTTTGCTGAGAAACATATTGAGTCAAACATAATATAGGTGGAAATGTGAAAGCAAGTAAAAAGTATGAGCAAATGGCTCAAGTAGAAGAGAACACTCCCTTGGGTGCTATATTTATATTTCATCGCTTTTCCATTCAGCTTCCACGATATTGGACGATCTACTCTGCTCTGCTCCACTGTTGTCTATTTTGTTCGTACGAAGTCGAAGAAGGAAATATATGCGTTTTCATTACGAAAGATATGCAAAAAAAGATTATTTTATTTAATAATATAAAAAAAAAACTAAACAATCTAGGTTTATATATAAAGTTATTATCGATATTGTGCAAAAAAGTATATTTATACAGCGCTTTGTTGTGTGCGAATAAATATTATCGTGAAAGCAAATATTTATCGTAATGAGAAAAATATAAAAGATTAAGTTCATTTATATGTACATATATTTAATAGCAGGCATGTTTTTATCATTATAATAGTGCTTACGTTTCTTTAGGAAATATAAATACATCTATACCTGATGGATCTCTTTCACAAATATTTTTACTAGCCAAGAGAATAGAAATTTGCGTTACAAAAGCATGGGTAAGAAAAATACTAAATAATATGTCTTAGATTTTTCTCTCTCTCTCTCTCTCTCTCTTTTCTTTCTCTTCATTTTTTTATAATATTTTAAAATATATAAACGAACGAATATATATATGAATAAGGTCACCATACTTGTATAGAATCAGGCAAGAAAAAATTACATTATTATCTTCCATTATGAATTGTCAGTAGGTGACGAATCCCCGATTACAACCGGAAGATGGTTAGTTGAAATTGGAAGTGCAAAGGAGCGAGGAAAGTTGGGTAATGTTAGGACTGCCGAGGCCAGGGGCTGATACGTATTTAACTCACGTGCCTGCCTAAGCCCGGAAATCAATCGGTTCTCCCGTACAAATTTCAGCATCCGTCGGACGAATCCTACCTGACGAAAATCAAAAGCTGCTATCGAGTTGTTAGCTGCTCCGAAATCGACACAGGCCTCTTCCTTTCTTTTTGAAGTGCACACCGCACGCGTGCATATGTATTAAATTACGTTGGACGGTTTTCAATTTCTGATTGTTTGCGTTGCCGGCGAAAAACGATAACACAAAGAAAACATGCCGCACATTCTCGAATGACAGTTACGGGCATAGGATCGCAATTAATCTGAAGAAGTGCGTGGCTGCTTCTCTATCGTTATAAAATGGTATCGCGCTACAATGGTATCACATAATATACATATACATATCAAAAGTTCATACATTTTGTTTTCGATATTGAACGTACAGACACGAATATTTTATATAGAGAGATATTTACAACGTTGCACTTTTTCTTTTATATTTATTATATTTTATATAAAATATCTTTATATATTTAATAAATTGTAATAATAATCGATAATAGACACAATATATATTTATTAATTTATTTAATTTATAATTAGAAAATGTTATTGTATAACTATAGAATTAACTATATATATTTAACACAATATCAGAATAATGGAAAAATAATTTATGTTTATAATCATAGAGAGAGAGAGAGAGAGAGAGAGAGAGAGAGTGTTTATGTTTGATTTTGTTAGAATGAATATATGTATATAAAGTAAACATATAATAACTTTTAGAGTTAGACGCTATATTTATATAATATCATGTTACATTATATCTTGAATATTTTATGAAAACTAGGTAAACGATGTATAGTTATAACAAACACATCCATAGTTTATAATTATTAAGTATCGTATTATAAGTCTTCTACACCATAACTGTCTAGCAAATAAAAACGACATAATTCGATTTTCAATCACAACAAATTCACATATACGCGCGAATGCATTCTTAACCATATCCCACGATATCCTTTGATATATAGTGTCGATTGATCGCGTCGGAAATGATCAAAACGACGTTCCGAAAGCAGGCGGCGCGATTACGATGATCATTTTTCACGCGAGCATATCGCATATACCCTTCGTAAATGTCATCGTGACGCGAGTTTCATATTGTGTTGCAGCTGGTAAGTTGGTAGATAGATAGATAGACAGAGACTGTCTACGAGATACGTGCGTGCCTGTGTACGTGTGTATCCGTGTATGAATAAGTACGTCGATCCCAGCTTGTGCGCGCGCTCCTATGTCACGCGAATTCATCCACGTACACAGGCCGCATATATTCGGTTCACGGGCATTAAAGTTAAGCCTGTATTTTATTGGACGTGCGTATAAATCAAAAGCTTCAACTAGTCAAATATTGGAGGCTCCGTACACGCCAATGCGCGCGACTCTGTGTGATGTACAAAATACCGGATACTTGCCTATCTATCGGCATATTCCGTTCGCTCGCTCGCGTATCGGTACGCGTATGCCGCGTGTATCTCAACTGTTTATCGCGACGGAAAACAAAATCCTGTTTGTTTGCTTTACGGATAATAATTAGTCGAAGGGCGTATTTGTGAGGGAAATTATGTATTTTTATCTCGCTAACCTGTCTCTCTCTCTCTGTCTGTCTCTGCTTCGCTTCCTCTTTATACATTCTACATGTTTTGCTGTCGACCCTTTTGGTGTCGATGTGTACTGTTAGAGATTTTATCCATTCCGCGATTAATAGTGATATTTCTAAAATAAATTAATTACAGTATAATCATAGCCGTACTACTTATACATCGTGCTGGCCACGAAAAAGATTTGAAAAAATTTTTGGGATTAAATAAACCTTATAAAATAAAGAAGAAAAATGTATGTTTTAGTAATTGCCTTTTAAATCTAAATTGTGGGTTACAATATAAAAATATATCTTTGTTTCTTTTATCTATAAAAAGTCGGTAGTTTTATTTTATAATATATATTTTATCTTTACACTTGGAAGTATTTGCTTAAATACATGCGTTATGTATACACCACTTTTAATTACTTGCACTCTTCATATGATGTTTTCACAGAGAGTTTAATACATTTTATCACTGTTTACGGTAACGCGTTCTTTGCGCGTGCGTTTGTTAGCACATCATATTATTTATCAAAATTTTCAAGTACTGTGAGGGTAAGAGCGCGCACGGTTTTACGCTGTAAGCTTGAATTGTTTCAAAAGCTGCATTGCTGGATGCTTTACATAAAAGTACTCGGGTTAATTTAGACCGGCTGTATACGAGTACGCGTGGCTTAATTTCGTAATTCTGTATAATGCCAGCGACCACACCAGAGGCGCTAAAAACACTAGAACTAAAAAGGAAAGGAGACTATATCCTCATTGCGACGAAGGGTAGGGCTTAGAAAACAACTGAGAAGGGTCAGACTATGCTGACAGTAGAACGTTTTTCTTGTTTCGCTAAGTACGCTGGACCTGCAATATTACAGGAATAATTATTAAGGAAAGTAAGCAAGAATCGGGCATGTAAGCCACGAAGAAAATACGAGGAAGGAAGTTTTTCTTTTTAATGTCTCATAGGTTTTTTTTTTTTTCGCAACGGACAATTTGCATATTTTGCTTGTAACAACGCAGATAAATGACCATTTATCATTCTTTCGAAATTCATGCTTTTATTACATGCGCGTTTCAATACATCGAATTATTTTGATCTTTTAAAATTTATATTGACTATATATTTTGTAATATAAATAATAAATTTATATTTAAACTTTAATTTAATGCACTACTTAATAACATTACGTAATATATAAATTTTGTTAACATTTTATATTATATTAATAACTCTTTTTAAATTTATGCATTGACATTATTGCATTTTCTATAATATTCGTAGCAATTTAATTGGTATATCAAAATATTAGTACAAAAAAGCTGTAATTGTTAATATCATGGAAAATTAATTTTATTACGCGCTACACGTGATAAATGGAAATTATTTTTGCTCGAACATAACATCACATACAACATCATATTTATCTTTAAATCAAAACCAATTTATCTAGTCATATATACAGTTAGCATAGAACTTTTCTCTCTCTATATATCTGCTTTTATTCTTGCGCAGTTCGCGCTCCGATTTTCTTTCCGCACTCGAAACCTTCTTCTGAAATCACTTGATGTGCATGAGGGTATATCAGGTCTCGGCCAAACCAGATAGAAAGTCAATTTGCTGTGATTCGAAGTAAGTCACGCGCACGAGACTCATCTGGCGACTTCCGGTTAAAACTTCCGGCCGGCGGGCAACCAGTTTGGCCAGTTTATTACCAGGCACGTTGTAGTAAATATGTACCCGGTGATTCACGTAATATTAGCGTGCGGTGTATCTCTTTTGTGCTGTTTATTACCGCATGGCAGCTTACATTAATATTGCAAGGTTCTCATGCATTTTGTATAGATGAAATGATGAACAACAGAATTTCTTGCTAATTAACAAACATATTCTGCTGTTTAAAAAGTTTACTTTCATGATTAAAACGGCCGAAATATATAATCAGAGTTGCTATTATTTCAGCCAGGTTTATAAAAATTTTATTAATTGTATTATAGTCGTAAATAAATAAATTTATACTAAAATTATATGTATATATAACATTAATTCGTAAATTGCAGTAAATTCTATGTAATATTGTGTGTATGTTTGTTTAAAGATCATAACATATTGTAATATTTGAAATCTCTGTTGACTCATTCGATGTGTGCGTGTTTTTATGTTAAAAGCAAATAGATATATTGAAATTAAATGCTGAAACATTAAGAAATTATTCTTTTGTATTATATTTGACGTATAATAATAAAAGATTGTTATTATATTCTATATGAGAATGTTAGGTAATACATAGGGTTACTTGAAAGAAAATGTCATGTCGGACAAAAAATTGTACACTTCAAATCCTACGTAAACTTTATTAAACTCGATATTGTAGTTGAGACTACAAAGGCTACAAAAAACAGTATCAGACTACGACTGATAATAATAGAAAGCATCACCCTCTTTGTAATCGGACATATCCTCGACAGCTGGAAAATGCGGCCGAAAGATGCGACGTGTCCTATTTCGAAATACGCGACCGGAATTCGGCGCGATGACGCGTCGAGGTTTGAGGGTAACTGCTGTTCGTCGGCGACAATGACGACAACGACGACGATGATGACACTTCTAGTCTACGTACGTGCGCGCTTAAACATATACACACATAACACACATGCACATGCCGTTCCGTGATTTTCATTTCGCGCGTTACACCACGTACGTGCAAGGACCGACTCGCGGTTTCTGCGGTACCACGCGCCCCTCTTATATCATCGTTTAAAATAATATTGCGTCCAGAGGGGCATTCGGCGCTCTCATATCCGCCGCGACAAATCACCCTCGCACGGCACCTAACGCCTACCGCCACCGGTAGGAACGGGTGCGATACAGCGGAGAACAGGACGAAGTGGAATGGAAAGACAAGAGGGGGTGAGCAGAGAGTCAAGGGGTGGAGAAAACGAAGGAAGGAAATACAGCCTGCGCGAGAACCTTCGCCGGACTCGTTATTTACACTCACGCGGTTATTGCTTGATTTGATTAATAATTCGTGGCGCGCGACAGAAGAAAAAAAGATGAATTTGCGAAAGAGGAACGAACGAATATCTTGGCTTTAAAAAAAAAGAGAGAGAGAGCGGATAAATTGCGGCGAAGGCCATTGTCGAGCTGGCGGCGTGTCGCCGTAAGTTCGATCTACACTACTGCGGATGTTGGTTGTCAGTAGATACGGTCAGCAATAAGCGAGACGATGAGCGCGTACGTAAAGATGGCCTTTTCGTAGCCTGATTTATAGTCGGATCCAAAGCGATTGTAACTGAAACTGTAAGAGTATAACTATATTCTGACCTAGCTGAAGATATGAATAAGTTAAGGTAGGTTAGTACGCGTACACAATGTGTACGTTTAATGCCAGATATGTTACTCTAGGGAATCTTGGAATCTTCTCGCTTAAATTTTGCCATGCATTTGCAAATATAGCGCAAAGGCATAGTAAATGTAACGTTATGTATTTGTAAAGAATGAGATCATGTATTTTAAATAGCGAGTTACATTTCCCAGAAAAATTGTAAAAAATTATAATAAAAAATCTTTAAGGAACTATAGATATATAAGGTATATAAAAAATTGTGCGGAACGCATTTTTCTCTCTTTATAAAAATTTTCATTTAATCTACTTAAATTCTTGCTTGTTTGCGTAACATTAAACGGAACCACAATGAACGGCAACTGCTAAACATCATTGTCAGCGTGAAACAAGACTTTAACGGCAGTTGCAGTCAACGTAACTGATAAGTACTGCACGTAGATTGATCGTTAAAACAACTATAACCAACACGCAACAATATAATGTTAATGAAGCAATTTCGGTATCAACACATTTCCCGTAATGATCACGTTATGCCAGACCACTCGTTGCGGATAGAACATAAGTAGAAACAAATGACCTGGTACCGTCGTCCGTAAACGCGAAACTTTTGTCCCCCTACCGGTTACAGGGTTCGTAGTAGTTGCCAACTACTTACCTCCGTGGCTTCCTGACCGCTGACTTCTTTTTACTGCATTTAATCTAAATCTAACTGAGGTCTTACAATGGCAAGGGAATCGCTTTGACCCTTTCGCGCCGCTACCTTCTACCGCTTTGGAATAACGAGGTTCCGACTAAATGACGAAGCTATATCAAATGAGGCTCCGCCGTCGTAACCCTTAGGGAATTCTGAAAGTTTATCTTCGTGAATTAAACGGGGGTTAACACGGAGGCGATAAGTATTACAGTGAGATTCCAATTTTTGACCCGACTGAGTTTTATTTCAAAAAAATCGTTGAATAGAAGAATGCGAATTTTTAAACAATACCACTTTCAAAGATTGTAGATTGTTTAATATTAATGTATTTACAATATATTTCACACATAAGGTTTGTGTAAATTTTATAAATGCAGCAGCATTAAACTCAAATTATTGAAACATATAAATATCGCGTTATTATTATTAGACTAATGTAATAAAGAATGAAAGAGAAACATTTTAAAATATAATAATAAAATTAAGTGTAATAAGTAAATAGAATTTTAATTATTACAATTGCATGAAAGAATGAAAAAGAAACATTTCTAAAACATTACTTTTTTATGAATCAATAAATTGTTATTATATCATCACTTGCGGTTAATGAACTAATAAATCTACTTTTGTAAGTAAATCCATAATGGTATTGCAGTAATTCGAGATGATAAATGTAAAATATAGTCGCGCATCACTGTGCCAGCCGCACTACGCACAACATTGATAAAGAACTGTCTTTGACGGATATCGATGCATGAAATGTTCACCGGAAGAGGTCATGAAAAGTCGATCGCTTTCATATAATGCCTACAATGCAATACTCAAAGCATTGGCTAATTATTCGAACAAATTATCGACAGAATTAAAGCGATGATTCGTTGCGCCTGATTAGTGCGTAAAATTGAAATTACATCGCTCTTCCGCATGATCGTTCTCTCTGTCTCATTTTATATTCGTATCTGCCTCGCTACCCTTGCCTATTTTTTTTTCGTTTTTATT
The DNA here is from genome assembly GCF_021464435.1 of Cataglyphis hispanica. Taxonomy (NCBI): domain Eukaryota; kingdom Metazoa; phylum Arthropoda; class Insecta; order Hymenoptera; family Formicidae; genus Cataglyphis; species Cataglyphis hispanica. The sequence continues at coordinate 6,175,101 of NC_065959.1, forward strand.
ATAGCTCGTTGTCTAGCATCTGCGTCCCTTTTTCATACCATCCTTTATCGTACCTTTTCTATCGCACACGCACGCATGTTGCTTTCAACCAATTTCCGTTCCACTGCGCATGTATATTCATATGCCGCCAATGCTAAATGAGTGTATTGTAATATCGTCGATGTCAAGTAGTATAGGTATATCATATATTAGTTGCGCGCACAGTTCTGGACCTGTTAATTAATTAAATATCTCCGATAATCATTACGAGCCGCCTGCAGACCGCGAGTCGCGCTTTTGTTTGTTACCACTAAATTGTTCCTATGCGTTGTTAACGTGGCATTAACATTAATGGATATATTGCTAAAACTAACATGCATTTCGATTAACTTGACAAGCACGTTTGTATTCATTAACGATTACGTTCTTCGCGCGTATCCATGCTTCCATTTTTCACTTTTTATTTTTATTTTTCATTTTTTATTTTTTGCATAAGAAAGTAAATAGTTCGCAAATGATTAAATAATTATATGAAAAATATAAAAAACAAAAAAAAAGGAGATACGTTAGAAAAATGTTTATCTATAGAACGGCATAGAAGCTTTAGTATTTTAAAAGTTAGGAATAAAATACTATAAACGAAACGTTAATGCTGTGTGACTATTAACATAAACTGTCTTAAGTAAATTCATTGGCAATTTAAATGGGATCAACTATAGTAGCGGATTTTATTTACGCGCAATTACACCCTGACTAATAGTTGTCCACTCGAGCCGATCTTCCCATAAGATTCCCTTAAAAGTACTAGAGGGTGCGTTTTTGTGACGCTTTTATATTTTAGAAAAAAAAACATTCCCTTGTAACTTTTACATTACATGGGGTTAGTTGAAAAATAATAAATGCAAATGAGAATAAAGTAGGATGATAGAAAAGCATAAATGCAGAGATAAATGCTAACATATATTTTTTTTTTTTTGATGATATAAAAATTTAACTAAAATTTAACTTAAAGCAGAGAAAAATTAATACTCAGATTTTGTAAAGGCATTGTGTGAGACTGGCATAAGAATTTTCCAGTTTTATTGCACGATAGAAGAAAATGAAAGGCGTTGACTGATAGAGAGATCAGGCCAAATTGATGTGCAGCGCTCAGATATGGGGACAGACATCTGAAAAACGAGCATGTGTCTGGTTCCGTATTACTTCAATTTTTCTTGCTCATAAACGTCCGAGCATTATACACGTATGAATTGCGCGTTCTCGTTTTTACTCATAAACACGCCAATAAATTTAGAAAATATTTTACGGAAATTTTTTAGTTATAAGTATACAGGGGAGAAAGTCAAAATCGTAAAATAGAATCACATTTAGATATATATTAAAAAAAAAAAAAATATATATATATATATATATATATATATATATATATATATAATTAAAAAGTCTTACTCATTTATTAATAATTTGCTCTTACCTCAATCGTTAATAGAGATCAAATAATTTTTAGAAAATTGTAACTTGAAAGAAAAGTTGCCAGCTTTTACAATAAAACATATACTGAATTTCTTCAGTTTGTTGTCGCGAATTTATCGTGATCGAGTATCGACATCTCGAAGGCATAACAACTGTCACGTGCATAAGTCACCTGGTACCTCGGCAATGCTAATAGATGCAACCTCCTTGCAGTCACGTCATTCGAAAATTAATTACAGTTGGTCGCAGGGTCGTAAAGAACAAGGCCTGAATAATTAACGTGACCGTTGTATCGCGCCCGGAGCTAATTATAGGCCCCTCCTTTTCTATTCGCCTGATTAGCATATTCGTTAATTATCGGACTTGCGTACCGGCAGGTAACACATACTTATGCAAGCCGTATGCCGGTTCGTGAGCTTGCGTGCACTAATATTCTGCGCAAATCACGTGCGTGTCGCGGATCGCGTACACATTTGCGTATACGCAAGAGGTTAAAACCCTTTTCTTACCCAGGTCAAATACGCCACGTAAGACGCCTCGTTCGCAAAACTTTTAAAACGTGATGTCAAGTTGTGAATCTACTGTACAAAAGAAACTCGGAGCGAGTCGATACGGCTCACCGATAAAGATGTCATTAAGTTTTTAATGGCTTTACGTTAGCGAACGTTTTTTAGAGTGTATCTATTGCCGCAAACACGGTTTCTTTTTATAAGTAATTATGCATGGCTTTAAACTTGCTTAAGCGAGTTTATAGAAAATTGTCAAAGAAAAGTGTATGCTGGCATCTTCTTCTCTTTTTCCTTGTGTCTTTCATTTAAAATAAATTTTTTTTTGCTACGTAATTTGTGTGCCAATTTTTACTTTTTAATTTTTCCTTTACCTTCACACTTTCTTAGAAGCATCTTCTTATTGTTTATAATCGTAAGATTTGATAATTGTCAGTTTATATGACAACATGTTTATATAACATTAGAAAATAAAATTTATTAGAGTAGAATAGAGAGCTCTTATTAAAGTAAAAATAAATTAATAATTTTATACTATTATCAACAATATTTATATTTTTTGGAATAACTCCAATTGATAATTGTTGCTGAAATAAGAGATCGTAACAATACTATAATAGACGCGTGTATGTGTGATATTAAATTTTTTGACGCTTTTTATTTAATCTGTTGTTTTTTTGCTGTGTTATATATGAGCGTCATTCGTATACGCTGTCGCATCATTTTCAGTGCTAATGCATATCGTTATAATATATCTATCTATCATTTCTTGTGTCAGCGTGATGTCAGCGGTTCTGTTGACGACGATTGATTTGAGTACGACAATGAGGGTAACCGTTGGCTCGTATGAAGACATAAGCTCGGCAATGGGATAAGGCCAGGTTTACGCGTACTCGAACGTTTATCGCGCCATGTCGAGCGCAGCACGCAAACCCGACGTTACACCCTCTGTTGTATTCGCATGGCGGAAATACTACCGACCTGTAATCCTCCTTGATCGTGTTTACGAGCGTAAACTCTCGAAAGTTCTAATCGCGGCCTCGGTTTTGGCGTTCTATAGATTGTGCGCGCTAGAGCGTATTAGAAAATCATGTTACGAATGTGGCCGCTGCGGTTAAGTACTATAACATGTATATTTCATGCTGATTAAATTAGTCTTGTAATATCAGACTCAAAGCGTATAAGTCGAACGATCATTCGTTACAATATTGTTAAGGTCGTTAACGTTTGTAGTTAATTTTAAGCTACGTTTTTTTTGCAATTTCTACCGCGAATGATCTTGACATGTATATTTATGCGAGCGTTAAATTATTCACGATTACCGCTGACGGCTTTTGAGCATTATGTGTTGCTAACAAAATTATAAGTTTTATAATGAACAAAAGCAAACGCGATTAATTACCAAAAAGGAGCGTAGAATGCGCATTTTTCCTCCCTTTCTCTCGCTATATAAACAAACAGCGTGACCCAAATAAGGATTAAGAGCGTTGTTAGATGCTTTCACGAGTTTTGCAATGTAAAGTACTCTTTACATATTTAACAATACATGAGATCTCCGTACGTAAGCAGAAACGCGGCGCGGTGTCAAGTTTAGAGACAGCCAGTTACTACAGTCGTTCTTTGATAAATGAACGATAATGATGGCGAGTTGAGGTAATGTGGTTTCGTTTAATGCCGCCACTATTTCTTTCTTCAAGTATCGTTTCTTTGGGATTAACGGCTGCTAACTGATTCACATGTATAGCCACGCTATCGCACGAAAGGAAAATATACAGCTCTGCCACGAACGGGAGAGCATTTTTCCATTCCGTTTAATTCTAACGACTCACTTTCTCTCACTCTACAATAATCGTAATAATAACACGCAACGGTTTGCCATTTAATATCATTGTATATACGCAAAACATAAGATTTATATGCAAATAACATATGTGTTTAATAAATTATTTGTTTAATTAATTAAGTATTATATTTTTTTATTTATTCGTTTGATAATTATTATATATATATATATATATATATATATATATATATATATATAGATAATTAATTACAAAATTATACTTAAACAAATTAACTTATTTTTAATTCAAAAGCAAATAAAATGAAATAAAAAGAACTGTACTGTATTGAAACAAGAATCACGTATCATAGACAACAGACGAATACATAGAGGAATCGTATCACACATTGAGCCTTTTGCCAATAATTTTACTGAGCTTTCACCAATAAATGAGCAATAATGGTAGTGGGTTGAGGTAATGGTTCCGTTTAACGCCCGTTTGTCCGGCATCGCTGCTTCGGCTATAATGGGAGCTAGGTAGTAAGTGTATCGGTGGCATGGATATATTACATGAAAATGGTGGTGCTGTATACGCGCTGTATGTGAGATAAATCATATAAATTAAAAGCTCTGGCCTACAATTGTTTCTTACCGCGTAGCGTTAAATAATAAAGATATTTAGCAAGCAATGTGCGATCTAAACTGCCAGAGCTGTCAAAACTATTACTGCGCAGGTAATGACATATAAATAAATAATAATAATATAACTTAATATTATAAACTTAATATAAATTTTATGTAATCATTTTTCCCCCTCAGAGTCTCATATAAAAATGAGTATGGGCTTAGCGAATTCGAGATACCTGATCCTATCTAGAAGTTTTTTAATCAGCGCATCTGATTAGGAAAAAATCTTATTGCTGTATAAAGAAAGAAATGTAAAAAAACACATTTTAAATGCAGTGACTATTGTATATAAATAATAATAAAATTTGATTAATAACTTTTTATTTCATTACAGAATAAAAAGTTATTAATCAAATTTTATTATTATTTATATTTTATTATTATTTATTCCTGCTATATAAGTTTGATATCTTTTCCCGTGACTTTTTACATTTAATGTTTGCTCAATATAATCAATTAAATGCAAATATACGTAATATTTAATCTTCATTTGATATAATAAATTAAATGCAAATATATAATAATTTATTATATGAACTCTCATAAAAGAAAGTCAGAAAAAACATAAAAAAAATTTATATCTTTTATTTACAGCGTATATTTCACAAATTGTATAACGATTTTAATACAGTAATGTAGATATAAATAATAAGAATTTTAATTAAATATTGTGATTTTTTTATATTGCTTATTATATTTAAAAAATAAATGTGACTTTTTACATATTTTATTCTAATTACAAGATTACACGATAGCACTTGGTCTATTAACATGAGTTTCCTGAATAAATATGAAAATGTCCTTTGCAGTGAAGTTTCACCACAAATGCAATCTCCTCCATTTGTACCCCTACCTCTATTCTTGCATCTACGTGCTTCGGTTTAACGCCACGCTATAAAGTTTTTGTCACTGTCTGCAAAATGGCAGTGAGAAACGAGCGAACCTGTCGTGCCCGCGGCTAAAATGGTAGATTAAACGTTCCGCTGTCAGCTATTTCAGATCGATTCGTTGCACTTTTGCTTCGCCTTTTACTGAGATTAGATTTATCAAGAAATAATAACTAATTACAGATCATAGCAAGCGTTATAATAGGACATATAACATTATTATTTCCTTCTACACATTTCTATCTCAAATTTCAAATTTGTTAGTACTGACGTAGTTATAAATAATTTTCCTCTCTTGTTGAAATTTTCAGATAACATATCGCGTAAGATTGATGCTCTTTAAAAATGACAGGGTCACATATGTGAGATACAGATGCGGAATTTTCTTTTTCATATGCCATTATATGCTAAATTGGTGTATTTCTCCAATTTTTGCCACGCTGCTCGTATGACACGATAAACTGCGGAATTTATGTGGCACCGGTCAGAACACATCGTACTCGTATGTTTTTATACACCAAAACATTCCTCGTATTAAAATATCATGGAAAAAGTGCCTCGAGCTTAACATTATTATGAAGACTAAGCCTCCGTTCAAACGCTTCCGTTCTAATAGAGCATCTATGTACACTGTTTTAGTACCGCGCTATAAACTTTTTGCTGCTGTCTGCAAAACGGCAATGAGAAACGAGCGGAGCTGTCGTACTACGCTAGAATGGTAGATTAAACGCCTAGCCAACGTGATCGATTAGGTTCTCTTTTGCTTCTTGCGCATCAGCTCACTGTTCCATGAGTCAATTAAAATCTCAAGGATAATAGAAAAAAAGCTATGCATGCGCGGCATACACGAATGTTAATCGCGAGCACCATGTTCAGTAAGCAGGTAAAGGTTAGAATTAAATTGGTACCTTGATTATCATCGACAAAAATTCTCAAGAAGTTGTTGCAGAGAAAATTAATTCTCAGACTATTTCATAATCATAAATAATTTGCTAAATATATGAAAACATATTATTTTAAAATCTAAATGTCATATAACACACATAGTACACACACAAATATCGTTTTAATACAAATTTTAAGCGACATATAATTTTCAATAAAAAATGCATTTTTTCAAACCGATGACAGCTAACAACTTTAGCAAAGCATCGATGAGTTACTGCGCCGATAATAATTATCGTGAACGTGCCGAGAAGTATCGGCAAAACTATAATTGGACAAAAAGAAAACGTGTAAGCGAGACAAGTGGGACAGAAAATTGAAACATATATACGTTTTCTTCACTAGAAGAGTATGTATATAAGTATCTATAAGGTGTTCCATAAGAGACGACAGAGAGCAAAGTTTTTATATTTTTGAAAATAAACTATATCTTTTATATTAATTTTCTTAATACTTGTGGCAATGATAATTATTAAAGAAAAATAATTGCTTTTAAAAAGCATTTCTTTTGACAATATGTAGCAAATTTTATTTATTGAAACAATTATACGCAAAATAAACATTAAGAAAATTTTACATATATACAGAGCGCGTATTTTTCTTTCTCTTTCTAACAGAATTTTTTAATAAAAACTTTTTTACGTTTATATGTATATCAATTACAATAAATATTGCTTGATCTTGGAGTTGGGTCTCAAATATGCATTATATACTTCAAGAAATAGCCTGTACGTAGAAAAAAGAATTTTTTTTAAATTTACAGTGAAAAGAGAGAGGAACAAAATATCGCTTTCGAAATTAAATGGACACCTTGTATATTGTACGGTATGTATCGGCATCCTTTTGAGAGTGCAGTTACGCTTTGTCGACCAGTCAAGCCTTTCCTGTAGTTCCCCGATCATGTAACCTTTCAAATGCATTCTGTCGCGTTGACGTTTCTGTCCTCCTCCTATTTTCCGACTCTCCCATTTAAAGTCTCGCTCGCGCTCACCGTGATATCCCGAATTCGCGTACGTGATTAGGTTACGCCACAAAATCAATAGCTCGACTGGCGTTATAACCATCGTCAGGTTAAAAACAATTCATACGTAAAATCTACCGAGAAATCCAACGCCGGGTATCACATTTCGAGCCGCATCGATACGTCCTTCTACTCTTTAGCGTAGCCAGTCCCATTTTCACAGCGGCTCTGTTTTTACCTTTTGCGAAAATGCGATACGGAAAATATTCGTCAGATATCTCCAATTTGAGCATTGTTATCCGATTTTAATTATGATGAGAAAACAGCACCGCGTCATTGTGGAAAAAGGGATGTAGAAAAACTTTTGTAAACAAGAAAATTGATATTTCAATTATCGTTTGAAATTTATAAGTTCTTTTTTAAAAAATGTTTTTATACATCTGTAACTATATATTTAAAAATATTTAATTGTAATGTAAAAATATAAGTTGCATTTTATTTTATTTAACTGTATTTTGTAATTTAAATCATCATATGTATGTTTTTAATATATACGTCGATATTATCAGATATATAAAAGTAGTATATTTTATTTGGGAAAAAAAGAATAGATACAGAAAATAACTTTTTTTTTTATAATTATTACAATTAATTTGAATAGATAATATTTTTACCAGAAATAATATTTAAGGCGTAATAAATGCAAAAGAAATTCACTGCATTATATTCAATGTTTATTTTACGATAAAACTGTACTTTTGATAATAATGTGCTGTATCAATTTTCAAGAAATACAATTATCTTTCATATATTATTCATGTTTATTAAGTAGATAAGTGTTGTACATCATTTTATGTTCTTCAAAACATAGTATAAAAGAAAGAAAGAGAGAGAGAGAGGTTGCTCGACAATGAACTCGCAGTAGGATTCCCAGATCTGAATTTGGAATTCTCAGCGTTCCAAAGTATTCCGCTTTCGTTCTACCGTGAAATAAGTCTGGGACCTCAGAGTTCTCTCCGAAGCTGACTATTTGCACTTAGCAACTAGTGGTATGACACCTGGGTGCTCTCAAGTAAAATACTACTTTCCGTTGACTGTCTTTTCCACGCTAGTGTAATGCATACATTTGAAGATTGACTCTTTTTCATATAGAGAAAGAAGAGAACGTTTAATAGGTTGACATACTACATCAAAATAATCAATATGTTTGCTATTTGCTATATTTATTTTTATAAAAGCATTTACATGCACATTAACTTTTTCTCGGCTTCTGACATTTCATGTAAAATAAATAACAAATATATTCTTTTATCTCGATGAATTTTAAACCATTTAAAAATATATGAAAGAAGTGAATGGATTAATACAACATATAAATTATTTTTATAATTGATGATAAATGATACACTTTGATCGAAGTTTCTTTCCATTTGTCTACGTTTTTAGTTTCATGTGTCAGGACTACATCGCGTTGTGGCAAAAACACGTGTCACCACTGAAATTCGTATCCACTTCGCCGGAGCACCGACCCGGGCAATTCATTCAATTTTCACGAACGTCTACGACACACACGCTTTCCCTTTGTAGTATTTCGTCGCCGGTTATGCCGGCGTTTTTGCATATACGACTAAAACAAAGAGACTGCGCGATGAATTTTGAGCGATGACGCGCCAGGAAAAAGACGCAAATTCGCGGCGAGATGCGGGCAGAATCGCAAATAGCGCGGACGTTTCTGTTTACAAGATGAGCGTCGCTGGTTGTAAATCATAGAGTGCGATGGGTAGTACGGGCGCGTGCGGAGGATGAGCGTATGAGTGGGACGAGGCGCGAGAAGAGGAATGTTCGCAAGGTGGGTGAGAGGGCAGAGGGTAGCGCGAGCAAGTCTGTTGGGAAATAAGGAGGCAAAGTTAAGCTGCTACCCCCTCTGCATCTCATCGTATCCTGCCCTCGACAGATAGCTGTGTAACCCTATCGTGTCCCGGCACTATCGCACCAGCATTACATCCGTGCCGGTATTACATTCGTTAACACGACGAAGTCGCCCTCTCGAACCACATAACTACTATCGTTTATCCGTTTCCTTTGTAGAAATAATGTTGTTATAGTTTCACCCACCGTTTTTCGAAGATAAGATCTTATGTTTCATTGATCAAACGATACAAATGCGAATGATAAATTACTATAACGTCCCGCGCTATATAGTGATTCAAGAGCGATAAAAAAAGCGATCGAAAATGAGTGTCGCTGAAAAATTTCGGAAATATATAATGCAGTCTTAACATTATTATTCAATGTACTTTGTTCTTAATTTAATTATTATATTGATTTGTAAAAAGTGAAGATTCCGCTTGTTATGTTCAGATATCTGATTTATCTTTCATAGCACGTTCTACGTTTTTTATTAAAATTATGTGCAAATGCAAATAATTTAAATAATAATTCAAACAAAATATTTTAATATTTTAAAATGTTTAAGAATAAAATTTAAATTTTGTTTTATTTATTTGCATTTCTCTATCAAATAAAAAAGATAGAAATAGAAGATTGTATATGTAATATGCGTATGAAAGTTATATGTAAGTTTACGTAACTCTTAAAATAAAATTTTAATATCTTACTCAATTCTTTTATTCTGTAAAAATTTTCAGAGTTTAGCCTCGCTTCATGGCCACTCGTTGGGTGTGCTATTCGAGATTTATCTGGCTTACATCTGTCACCTAGAGAGAAGTTCTTTCCCTCGTCCAGGCCATTAAAATAGCGTACGTGCTCTCTTTTTCCTGGCAACAATTTTCGAAAATTTTGTCACTAACGTGGCTCAAATAACTAATATAAACGAACAAAAAAAAAAAATAGTTTAGTTTGATCAAATTAAACTAAGCAAATATGAACAATAATTTGTATTCTGCTTATTTTTCATTTGGTGTGATCAAAACTTTCCAAAAATAAATTTTTTTTTACAATAAATTTTTTTTTAATCTAACAAAAAAAACAAATGTTATTTATATACAATTGTTTTAAATAACTGAGAAATATTATACTGTTAATTACATATAAAATTTTTTAAATGTAATGTTAAAGACACACAGTGTTACATTTAACAGAATCATCATTATAATTTGATGTTTGTCAAATAATTAAACATTAAATTTATCTTGATAAAAAGTGAAAATATATACTACAAGTAAAAAATACAACGGATGAAATATAAATATTCCACAAATTTTTTCCTCGTGTTACTTTACTTATAACAATTACAGTTATATGTATATCACTATCAAATTCGGCACGCAGCACTCACGAAATCGCATCTCTCAAGTATGTACGGCGCATCGAGACGTTCGGCAATTTTCGACGCCTTGGCAAGTGAATATTTGCATGTTAATACGATTACGAAACTCCTGCCGAGCAAGGAGGATGCGACGGAAGGAGCCATTGACGGAGGATGGAAAGTACATTTGCACAATGTGATAAAGAGAGACACAAGACAAAGCAGAGAGAGAAAGAAAGAGAGAGAGAGAGAGAGGGAGAGGGAAAGAGTAAGTGTCATCACGGGCAGGAAGATGAAATGAGAGAAAGAGAGAAAGGGGAAGAGCGAGAGCACAAGGAAAGTGAAGAGGAGGGAAACGCTGCCGAGGGGTTCAAGGGAAATGAATCACATCATTATGAATAATAATATGCCCTACCCGTGGTGTTCTCTCTGTCTGATTATTAATAGTAATGACTTAGCGGGGGATTTTGCGAGAGTGGTGGGGGATTGTGTGTCGCGTGAAGCACGCACTACTACCCTGCGTGACTCCCCGTAGACCAGCTCAAACACCCCCACTGCTTCACTAAGTATACATGTATACACGGTCAACGGTACACGTATCCATGTCGGCACGTCCCACGTCTCCTCCGTTACTCTATCTATCTCCACTATCACATATGTTGTATGTAACGTCGGTGGAAAAAAAAAAAAAAAAGTGAAAAGAAAAACACATGCAAAATATTTTGCAATTCTATATCGTAACAGCTATCACCAGGATTCTGTCCGTTGATTCTGATTACTATAGATGTTAAAAATACTGCAAAGCTCATGGGGCGCAATGTAAATACATATAACTTTACGGTTCATTTTTGTCAACAAAGCGTGTCCATTTGCAGCCGTTTACGAAAAATAACGCCTGTTTCGGTTGAGATGTTTAGTTTTCGTTCTGGTTTGTTTTATGCAATGACAATTCCAGTTAGATTTTTACAGCGTTGTCGTGTATGCTCCCAAAACTAAGTAAATAAATATATATTATATCTTTAATAAAACAATTTTTTTAAACATAAACACAAATTTTTATATAATTATTTTTATTTATTATATCTAAGCTTTGTTTGATAATATGATGCTCATTCAAAATAATGAAATCAGTGATGCCAGCATTATTAAAAAAAATGTACAGTTGCATTATTTGCATTATTATTTGCACTTAAATAAATGATTTAGAAATATCAGAATTATAATAATTGATACAGAAAACGTTTCTTTAACCAGGACCTATATCTGTCTGCCTAGAAAATACAAAAGTTCTCATTCTCACATTACCGTGACGAACGGCACTAGATCTTTCAGGTATGCATTAAATCCAGCGCTAAAAGTAATGATAGCGTGTACCGCGAAAAAAAATGTTAAAAGCAACTGCGAGCGGCAGACAATCGGCAGAATATCACATTGACAAAGTGGCTGGAGGAGGAATGGAAATTCGTCGCGAACAGAAGGGACGCGAGGGGATGAAAGTGAGAATCGGGCACGCTCGCCGCATTACTTTGTACAAATAACGCACGCCGCTGTAATTTGCGAAATTCCCGTTATTTTACATTTTAAACTAGAAAATAAAACGGCCAGGCTGGCGGCTGCTTATCCGCTCGGCGGGATCTCGATGCTATCGCCCCCAGTCACGCTTACTCTGCTGCAAGCAAGCCGAGCACGAGTGCTCTGAAAATTACTGTAGTCCCGTACGTGGCGTGAGTATTATTTTTTCCAACCCCCTTGCGCGCGCCCCTATCCGTATATCCCACGCTTTTCTTTCTCCTTTTTTCCACGTTCGATCCCACATGTTTCTCAGGAAGCGAAGATTGCACGTAGATATGAAACTATTGCGCGGCATGCGCGCGCAAGCTCTTTTCCAAGCAATATCATCGGAAAACCCACTTTACCAACGAAGGGGTGTATTTTGCCATGGAATTTTCCCCGAAAAAGCAAATACTGGCGTCATCCTACGGACAGAGCTTGAACTACGAATGTAGTATCAGGGTTGAAGGGGTGATAGGGGTTTCACGATATCACTGGTGGAGAGGGATGTTGAGAAGGGTAGGAGTACATTGTACAAGTCCATGTTACACTCGTCGAGAAAAAGAGAAAAATTTGTTTTTAACACAAGTTTATTTTTGAAAGTACAAAGACTTGTATTATAAGCTTGTTTTTTTAATAATGTTAAAAATTATTTGACAGATTTAAAACTCATCACTGTTAATACTGGAACGTAATATAACCACTTGTTATAAATGTATGAAAATATAAAAAAAAGAACACTGGACAGAGTTAGAAAAATATCGCGAAACGGAAAAAAAGAAATAGACAGATGTTTAGAATAACTTTTCATAGCAAATATTATTAAAAAAAAGAAAATATTATTTGTTTAACTAAGATAACTTATATTTTATCAGAAACATTATAAATGCAGACAATTTCCTGAATACGAACGATTTGAGAGAGAGAGAGAAGAATCATTCATTAGCTAAAAGCCGTAAAGTCATATATAAAAATGTCAATGATTATGCATGATACAGCGTTTTTTTTGAGTGTAAAAAAAAATTTGCCTCGTGAAGAATGGACTACCGGCTGCGTATCCCACCACGAAGGGGTAAAGGGCACAGTGGGGATGAATCGATACAGCCGCGATACAACAGCCAAAGCTTCGAAACTCGAAATAGGAATGCGCACGCACCCCCTTCCATTGCAACTCTATTGAGCCTCGGAACAGTAACGCGAGAGAATCATTCGTGGCGGACAGGTGACTCTTCCAGCTCTATCCACATACGCGCACATTGGATGTATATATTTTTAAGCTCGACGAGGCGTCATTTACCAATATAAACAATGTAAGTCCTCCTTCTCGATTTCCTCTCGTAAGATCCCTCTGATCATTCCATGCGAATGAATGAAATTACTTTATTTTTCGTTCATTAAATTCAAGTAGAATACGCACGATTTTGCATAATTATTTTTAGTGTAGTTTGAAAAAAAGATTTGCGATTTATAAATTACGAGATTACAGTACAATAATAAAGACAGTTTAATACTTGTAATATAAATAATGTTTTGTGTCTCGATATTACTTTTTTAATAATTATTAAAGTAATTTACGAAAATCTTTTTCTTATCTTCTAGTTTATATGATTATTTTATATTTAGTTCATGGTTTCAAATAGTAAAATTTTAAATTAAAAATAAATAAAACTAAATTATTATATTAATTATAATTATAAATATTTTTGTGAAAATAATACAAAATGTGATCTTTTTTCAAGACTTATAACTAATTTTTTAGTTTCTTTCAGAGTTCTTTAAAGAAATATTATTATCGTAATTTTAGAAAATGATTGATAATCTGTCAAAGTGTAATTCATCATGGGAAATTTGCGGCTTAACATAGATATTTTAAAACTTAACAACAAGAATAATCAATGTTTATACGAAATAATATATTGCGAGATGACTGGCGACTGGTTTATCTTCGCAATATTTCGTCATTTGTTCGATCACCATCCATCAAATTGTGACATTGACAGATTCTAAGTTTGATAGAAAGGACGGAGAGCTACCGTAAATTTTGGTGTGTACATCAAAAATTTTATCAAAGATAAAAATTGTAGTATCTTCTATAAGCTACATTTTTTATTCCTTTTTCCAAAGTACCTGACTCATTTCTTTTAGCTCTTATAAGGAAATCATGATAAAGATATACATATAAAATAATGACATCAAATATTGTTTGAATATACATATATTAATACTACCCTTAAATTCCAGGAAACTTACTTAATAAAATAGTTTTCAGAAGTAGTTTGCATAAATTATTTGGAAGTTTTGCTAAATTTGAAATAATATTTTGCAAATGTTTATTCTAAATAAACTATATAAAAATAATAAAGATTAAAGAAAATACTTTTAGATCGTTTATTCTTTAGACTGTTGTATATATTTTATCCAGTCGAAAAAAATGAGTTATAAAGATGTAATAAAAGGGAGTTTTATTACATTTGTGTTCACATACATGCATGTAGCAAAAAGGTTAAAAAAAATTAAAAGTTAATAAAAAATTTATACTGAGAAATTAATTGAACGTAACTAAATTAACTGAACGTAATTGAATTTTTATACAAGATAAAATTAAAAATAGAATTAAGATAGATACAATATATATATATATATATATATATATATATATATATATATATATAGATTATATACGTGATTTTGTAATTTTAATACATTATGTTATTTTGTTTAGTTTTTCATATCAAAGACATTTTATTTGTTTATTTTTGTGACAACATAGTAAGTTTTCAAATCTATCATTGTTACTTGACTGTGACTAACGGCTGATATATATGTACCGGACATGTCGGTCAACAGTCTGGGTTAGTGTGATGAATATAGTCTTTCACGCTGATGAATCGGTAATCCATAACAGCTTTTTATATGAAAATTTAACACAAATATGTTATGATTATTTCATGATTAATATTAAAATTGTTTTATGTAGATAACATTAATTTTTAATTTGTGTAAAATATGTAATTTTATTATATTATATATTAATTATGCAAATATTCCTGCATACGTCAAACTTTATGTCTCGTTTTATTGACTAAAAGAGAATGAAATAATTAACTACATATAATGTATCATATATCTTCCTTTACATTTTTATATAAAAAAAAATGATATCTCAGGTTATCATATTTATGTAACGGTATGTAACTTTTAAAATGTCATTAAGTAAAAAGTAGTACGTGTTATAGAGAAAATGGCGTTTGAAAAATTTAAACGGTTGGGCATTATGTTTTGTCCCAGATTGCTATGATTAGGGCAATCGATAAACTTCCAAGAGAGCTGTGAGCGTTTCCGTGTGAAGTAATAACCGAACTTGCGCGCGTACGTAATCGACGTTTAAAGCTCTAGCTCAAGTTAACGATGCAAGTTCGAGACGTTGTCAATGGCTATCAAGATTTAAGGACTCAAGCTCTTCACATGAGCGTGTGACGAGCAAGGGATTACTCAGGTATTAGACAGGACGAGTGTGTATTGCGTCGCGGATCAATCGATCGTTTGGTCGGTAGGTCGATTGAACTTCAACGAGACGTAGATTCGTGAGAGTGCGCGAGGTGTGGGAGGTTGAGGGCTGACGCCGTACTTATGGGGACAACGATGCACGTCGTATAACGCGCCGGGATATGTAGAAGGGGTGAGAGACAGATTAATGTGACCCCGTCACCGTTCGAACAAAGCTTCGCACAATGGCCGCGCACCGGGGACATTGGACTGGCGGACTGAGCGGAACGGGGGTTGATGATGGGGTGTGGGGGGGGGGGGGGAAGCAGAGAAGGAAGGGGCTTGACTGCACTGGATATATTACCCGCCACTCGTGGCTATCACCAATGAGATTCAATGCGCGATCACGTACTTGCACCGGCGATACCCGGAAAAATGTTGTCCCTAGATTTCTTTCTTTCTTTCTTTCTGTGCTTCCGTCTCCTGTATGCGGATATCCCTATCGTGCTATCTATATAGATTTTCAATTTTTGTCCCGTTTACTGTTCGTATATATCATTCATCAGATCTCGTGCCACGATCATATGCTTAACTCTGCGCTTGCCGCGCAAGTGATAATTGTGATCGGATGAAACGTCATCCGCCAATTTAATGTGTACGATTTATTAGACAAATTTGAATTTCAATAAAAATATTGCATAACGTGAAAAATGATTGAACATATAATTATGATAAAAAATTATTTTTTTGTACATTTATAATAAAAACTGGCAAAATTTGAAAAGAATACTAACAGTTATGTATAATTGCGGAAAAATTTAACTGAAGAAACTAAAGAATAATGTTAAACTGAAACTTTATGAATTGATTTTTATTTTAATATAAAATTATATAATATTATATAACATTATTTTTTTATAATTTATTTTTATATTACAAATTCGATATTTTTTACGTAACTTAAAACAAATTGAAAATATAAGAAATGTGTTGTTAATTCCTAATAATAATTGACTAAATAAACGAATATTTTAATAACTTGATCTATTATAAAAGTTGTTAATATGAGATAAAAATTACACGTATTTTTTGCGTTTTTAATTTGGGGGCAAATCTTGGACATAGTACATGGGGTGGAATAGGGTGACCACACCTCTCGTGGGTGGATTTCAATGCGCGCGCACAATAATCTTAGTTTTTATTGAAGAGTTTTTCTATAGTTATCCATATTTGATGAGGAAAAAGTGCGCAAGAAACATGAAATATTTGTAGAGAAAGGCAAGAATCCAAATTTGCATTTTTTTCAAAATAATAATTGCTGGTTTTCTTTCCTTCATAAAATAAATTAATTTTTCATAAAATATATATGCACTATAAAATATAGTCACTAATGAAATCTGATTATATAATATTTTAATCTGAATTCGCGTAAAATGAGATGTAGCGAGTAACGAGTTCAACGAACTCACTATATGAAATAATATCGCACACACGTGTGGATCATTACATTTTATTCGCCAAAAAGAATCAGCTGGACAATACTGAAAGTATACAATTATATCTGTAACTTTTTTGCTAGCAACATCCTCGTTAATTTTATGCGTTATTAAAATGATATAGAAACGCAACCAAGAAATATATATTATGTTTCGAAATTATTTCTTATATATATTTATTTATTCGAAATTATTTTCTATATATTTTGTAATTATTGTATAAACATTTAAATTTATGGTTAATTTATGTAATCTAAGTTTAAAATTGATAACACACATGTAGATAAAAAAGAAGTTAAATACTCTAGCTATAGACATGGATATGGGCAGATGTACTCTTATAGACTTACATGGAACCTGCTAAATCTGATCTCATATCTATGTTGATGAAGTTGAGATCTACAAATATGCTTTCACCCATCTAACCTATGAAGGTATGCGAGATCCATTAACTGCTCTACCTGGGAATGCATTCCCTGGTACTCTATGGCATAGCAGCAAGACAGGTAGGTAGGTCAATGACGTGCTCCAGGAAACAAGGAACTCCGTAGTAATTTGCCGTTACAATGACACAAAACGGGGCCTTACCGACTATGGCGTAAAATCAATGCCGCACGCCGGTAATGGTTTTTATGAGTATATGAGATACGGCTTGCATGTGCCCGGTATTTTGGTGGGAGCTCCATTAAATCACTGTAAAATCTGTTCCACCATGAGTGCCACGGCTGCCACGCCACTGGAGAATAAAGAGGGGCTTATTATAAGCGACGGTAATTCTCGAATAAATAACCGCGGGCTTGTGCGAAGATCGAGAAGAGGGCTGCTAGTGCGGCGATGGAGACGGAGGTGGAGAAGGAGAGGCAGTAGTGGAAGAAGGCAACGGAGAAAAGAGAGGTAGGGTGATATGCCGTGGCGGTGAAGGAGGAAAAGGAGGTGGGGACGTAGGTGGCTGATTTATTTCGGCGCCGCAAAGATCTGGATCCGCGTACGTGCTCCGTGCCTCAAATTACCAACTTATAAACTCTGGCTCTCTCTCTCTCTCTCTTTCTCTTCCTCCCTTCACTTTCTGCACCCTCTTCTCTCTTCCTCTTTCTCTCTTTTCTTTCTTTACTGCTTCTCTTTCCTTCATCTTCTCCGTCTATCTCCCTTTTACTATGTTATAACCATCCCGCTTGCTTTCACTCCTGCTTTCTCTTTTTTTTTCTTTCTCTCTCTTTCAGTTTGTAGAACCCTCCATACATCACCCTATTCATCGACCAAGAAAGTAGGAAAGTAATGCGCGCCTTCGTCGCTTCGCCGATGAATCGGGCAGGGCAGAGCATGCTTTGGGATAATCTGAGATATTTATAGATTTTAATGCAGCCTACCTTTTCGATCGTCTAACCAATGGCAGTCATTCTGTATATCCTCCATCAGATATACTTCTTACCTGAAAATTAATAATGCTCAATTAGAATAATAAATATGATAAAATCAATATTATTTAATAATTTATGAAATATCTTAACATATATATAATTTTTGAAAATATCAATATTCAGCTTGCACAGTTGGCATTTTCTCTAAAATATAATGAATACAAATTACTTCGGGAATAGAAAATAAAAAACAAGAAAAGATAAAAAAGGGTGTAAAGAAAAGACTTATCGAAGATACGCAGATCTAAAATTAAATATAAAGGATATCAATGAGAACCTTGAGTAAAATCAACCTTTTTTGGTAGTTAATGCATTTAATTTATTTTGTGGTAATAGAATGGCAGCGATATAGCAGTGAAAAAAAAGAGATGAGAAGAGTGGCAAAAGACGAAAGATTCTTATTAAAATTCATTATTTTTTCCTATTTATGAAAGTTCCATTTTTATGCAAATCCAAGGTATAATCCGACTAAAGAAATCAAAGTCAGCTGACTTTGAATAAATTGCACATGTTATTTGCTGCACGAAATAATCACGTAATATGTAAAAAACAAAATAATTTACTAATTATTATACATTACTCTATATCTATATATATATATAGCGCTATTAAATTGTAATAATTTCTTAAACCATTAAGAATGGTTTGCAGTGAGATGAAAGATATTTATAAATGTTAAAAAATTTAAGATAAAGTATTTGTAGATATGAAGCGCAATTATCTTAATCTTAAAATATTGTAATATTTTTCCATATTTACAAATTATTTTTTATAGATACATATCTGTTTTAATAAATATCACAATTAAAAAAAATGCGTGTTTAATATATTATTCGTGTATTATGTAATATTTATAACTCACAATATTAAAAATTGCCTACTAAATGATAATAAAATAAAATAATTAAAATTTATAAAATTACATTACACTCACACATGATATACTATCTGAGCTAGACAGGCTTCGACAGGTAGGTAGCAAAATGTTCGGTAACGACCGGACGGATTCGGCATGACAGAAATCTGGCACGACATGCAATGAGTGATCGCGTGTTCCCGACGGTAACCTCAGGAGGAGCGAAATTTTCCGACCGACAGCCACGTCAAAGCGATTTGTCGTCGGGCTTCCGCAGAGAAATGCGAGTTGCTTCCCTTGCTATACGTACGCGAAACGACCATTTCCTACGTCTTCAGAAATCGTCCGTTCTTTATATATACGTACAATACGCGGTATCCATGGACGCGCAAAGTCGCACGATTGCGAGGGCATTATTGTCGACCCTCCCAGCTCTTGCCATCTATCAGTTGTTATTTATTTAGATTGAACGGATGAATGGTGCTCCTTCGATAGCACGAGAGCGAGACGGCGGACCGCGTTTTATACAGCAGCCTCCTCAAGGAAATATACATGCCGTAGGTGAGAGCTTATCGCATTCATGCAACATTAGGCTTCCCCGTTATTTACCGTTTTCGGGCTTTCCATTTTGCCCCCGTTCCGTTCGCGGCCAAGCCTCTTTTATCCGCGGCAACACATTTCGCGAAGGCAACTGCCATGAACAGAGACAAATCTGGAGTAAAGCAACGCGGTTTTCGCAGCTGCCTATTTATATTCTCGGTCGCCGAAAGAGCAATTCTTTATTGTTTTACACATTTTGCTTATATAAATAATACTTATTATCAACAGTTCCCTTTCTGTTCTCTCTAGTCAAAGTTTGTTCATCAAAATTACGGCAAAGACAATTTCCAGCATTTAAAAGAAAGAAAAAAAAATATTCAAGAAATTTTTGTATATATATATATATATATATATATATATATATATATATATATATATATATATAAACTCGACTAGATTTTCTTAGCTCGGCCGTTAAATATTTGCGCACTATTTCGGCGTTAATGGCCCGAGATAGCAGCATGATCGAAACTTATAGTGCCGAAGCGTAATTTAGTTTGCATATTTTGCGCTGAAATCGATTCTTGGTGTGGCTCGGGCGATCGCTCTTGCGAACTTTATGCTTCGGCGATTATGTTAATGCGGATAACGAAGATAACACGGCGGCTCCGTGCTATACAGAGCGTGCGCTGGATATATTTTTCGAGCACTTTTTCGTCTTTCTCCTTTATGCATCGTCCTTTCGCGACGTCTCGTCTAGAACTCACTTCGGTACGCATAAAAATATGCAAGCCTTCCAGGCGGCACGAGTTCGCTGCATAATCATGCAGTCAATGAGCGCGAAAGAGCTAACCATGCAAAAAAGGAGAGCGCGGAAAAAAATTTATGGCAGTATGTATTAGGTATGATAGCATGCTGCCTCTTCATATAGTATTCACCCTCCTACGTTATGTATTTTGAGAAATGTAAGCAAGGATAAATCACTTTTATACTGATAACGCATGTCATATTGATTTCTTAGGCTTCTGAAAATTTTAATAATCTTTTGATTTTCTTAAGTCTTTTTATATCCTGAAATCGAATATATTTATAAAACATTGTTCTTCGCTCTTTATGTTAAATATTTCATAAAAGAATTAATTTTAAAATCAAAGATTATGTATTTCTGTGAATTTTAAAAGAGACTACTAAATAAAAATATTTCTCATGTTTACAATGTTTAAATATACGGTAGTAAGAAGATATGCTTCTTCCTACTCAAAAAGATATAAAACGGTCGACGTCAAAGTTAAAGATATCTGAGACGGTAAGTTCGACGATCGATTATCCGTTTCCTTCTGTCAAAACACTACATTCAGCACAGTTAACTTCTTTCTTAAAAGACGTGAGCTATCCCAAGGGAGGGAACTTAGAATGGAACAAATGGGGATAAAGCGACGAAAGAGAGCTGTCAATTGATTTTATTCTTCATATATATGTATGTGTGTCGTGTATAATTGTAAAATTAGTTTATAGTGTTACTATTTTTTTAAATAAAATTATATATTTAAAGTGTTTAATGTGTAATACAAACAATTTTTTGCTAATCGTAGTTTGAAGAGTTAATTATTTTTGAGTCAAGTTCTTATCCAAATAAATAAATATTTAAATAATGAATGAGTAAGATTATTAGAATTATATTTTATGTCATAGATAAATGGATACATGTGTGCATAGTTTACAGTTATATTAATCATAACGTATAGACGGTTCATATTAATTACATATAGCATCATTAGCAATTGACAGTTCATTTGTATTCACAAGTCAAAGGTACTATAGATCCAACATGATTCATTATACATACATATTGTATTCTCTCTCTCACAGTAGCTAATTAATAAAAGTTAATAAGTTATTTAAACACGGATTCCCAATTTCTCTACAGAAGACTGTTTTCAATCTTCGCTCCTGGCTCTTAATATTTAATTTGGCCGTCATGTCAGAGGGCAATATCTCAGCGCTAGGAGCTGAATGTATAAACAGCAGAAGATAATACTCATATAATATGCGTATCGAGGTATTCTTATCTTCGATTTCACAGACAACCAAAGTGGTGTACGGAAAAAAAAAGATGTACAGTAGAGCCTACTCTTATCGCGAGAAAACCGGCGCCGGAAGAAGAAACATCCCTCGCAAATATAGAAGGTATAAAAGCCACCCTTTTGATGGAGTGGCCTCTTAAGGATCGAGCTGGTATCGGACGGTGCGTTCGCCGCAGGATGACCAGAAGGATCGACTGGATGGAGAGGGAGAGGAAGGGAAACAAGAGAGCGAAGGGTAAGGCCACTGTAAATGTAGAACATCGACCGTGTTTAACGATCACTACACGATCTTCGTATTTTGTTTAAAAGCTAGCCATTAAACAACAAACGAGTCTTCTAGTCACGTCGTTATATCGTGAATTCTTAAAAATTGTATTACTTTTTACATTTTGTATTACTTTTTAATTATTACTATTAATTCTTGCTGTATTTTAATAATAGTGATTGTAAACAAATATTGTGAGAAAAATTTAAGTTGTACATTAAATGAGAAATTAATTATTTCACAAATATTATAGAAGAAATTATGCTTCTAAATGATCATCAATTCTCAATTATTCTATATTAATTGCATGTTTAATATTCCGCCAACGTAGAAACGGAATTTTATATTTGATGCGACTTTTCTAAAATACACGAATACGTGCACACATCGTATATTCTGAACGATTTGATTTAAGAAAAGGAGCGAATTCTTTCCCATTTCCACTTTACATATATTCGTGACTATTTGTTTCGAGAACCGATTTCTATGGATACTGTACGATGATAGAAAGCATCATCGAAATTCAGAAGGAAACACCACAAGATATTCCCATTTCCGGCGCGTTCTCTCGGTCATATGGTATTGCGTGTCTTCATGTTTGCTTAAAGATATCAACGAGACGATGGGGACGGTGCTACTTGGGGTGAATAATTTATGTTTATTCGCACGTATTTTCATACTTGGCATTTAAACATGCGACTTTATATAATGTATACAATATACAAGCCAATATAAAGGACACATATTTATTTTTATATAGTTGATACTTTTTCAAACATCTTTATCTTGAACAATCAAGTTATATTTATATTCATTTTTTATTTTCGTTACTTTATTTTTTATGTTTCATATATTATTGCATATAATATGTAACACGGTATCATGTTTTAGTTTAATGACTTTTTTATATAGATACATACAAATTTAATTATTAACGTCATAATTTTTTTTATAGTAATTTTAGAATGCGATTAAATTTGGTGCTCAGATTCTCAATATAACTTACTCAAAATGTATAATTAATAATTCTGTCATTGCCGTTACGTTATTAGACCACGAATGTCGATACAAACCGATCACACGAATTATTCAATAAGATTGGCGTTTCGCAAGCCGTTTTTGCTGCTGATGCGAATAAGTCGGATGATATAAAATAGTATAACGGTATCCAAGCAATATATGTATAGAGAAGCATTCACGAATGTAAGAGGATGTAGGACTTGAGGGAGAAGCTATTACCTAACCCAGTGCATTTTTACTTACCATTTGCACTTCTACTCGCCCGATCTCTGGAGTCATAAAAGAAATATTTTGTTAATACTTCCTGCGCATCATAAATGCGATAGGTAGGTGTATATGCGGGCAAGGATGGGGTAGACATACCGTTGAGACATTATATTTTTGGGAAGTAACCAGCCGTGCAGAGGCTCGCATCGGCCATAAAACTGCTTTATTTCTACTAGGGTAGTTTTAAAATTCCGTTGCTGGAATGGCGGGTGAGATAAAGAATGCCGGGAGGAGATCGAAGGAATAGCGGAAAAGCTCGGTATAAGCGCATAAGAAAGAAAAGAACGCACGCCGACGATAGAGAGAGAAAGAAACAAAAAAGACAGAGGGACAAAAGAGCGCACGCGGGAATAAAAAATATATATGTACATTACGTTTTCTCCCGCGCTCATAGTTGTGGATTCGCAGGAGCGATTCTCATACATATGGGACCAATTTAGTAAAATTATTCAGAAAGCGGGAGATTTCAGCCGTGCCCACCTATCACCCCTCAAAGCGCTGTAAACGCGTATCATTGTCAAAGGATTTGAGAGATTTCGAGAAGCAGGGAAAGAAGTGCGTGCCGAATGGTCCGTTAAAATAGGGTATTAGGCTTCGTACAAAATGTTCTCAGCGTTTACGTGAACTGCAAACCATCGTCGTTTCTCTCTTGTATATTTCTGTACCAGATTGATTTACTTCCCACCATCATTTTTGCTTTATCTCATATATTTAAATTTTGATTCCCATAACATATGACAGTTTTTATTTGCAATATAATTTATATATTACTATTTATATATTATGTAAAGACTTAATAATAAAACCTATTTTTGTTAAAGAACAAATTATATCTATATTAATAAAAAGCAAATTTAAAATATTTTTCTTTAAATAATCTGATATATATTTTTTATAATATATGTATATTTTATTAAAGAAAAAGAAAACGTTTAGAGTGTCAGTTTAAATGTAATTCAAAGATGTACAATAATATTTAAATTAATCTGTAGAACTATTTTGATTATCGTTTTCTAGTTATACGAGAACGCATGTATGTAAACGTAAATAAACAAAGTGTAATGTATCAAAGGATATAGAAAACAAAGAACCGGGAAGCGTCTAAGCATGTAGGAAAAGTGAGAAGAAGACGATTGTAAGAGCGGAAAAGAAAAGCGGGGAAGAATCAGAAGAAAGAAAAAAAAACAGCGTAGGTCACTTGTTCGACTTTGCGAAATAAAAACTCGCTTTACAAGAAGCTTTTATTGCGGGTACAGCTTTCTTTTTGTTTTGAACACGCGGTACAGTGCCATTCAATCGGTTCAACGAATACATAGTTCCCCTATAGTTTCGTTGGAAATACCACACTTGCCTCCTTTTTTAACAACTATCTTCCGCTTCCTATTCTTTTCCTGTGTTTTTTATTTGTACTCCTTTCTTTGTACCTCTTGTCGTTTTCGCGTACAACAAGTAAACAAAACAACCTTAAGCCATCTTTTATAACGAGATTATGTATTGCCTTGTGAGATCGTTTTTATCATTTGTCTACTCGTGCTGATTTACATTGAATATTTCTGAATAAATCAAATAACCTTTTATAATTAACGTAGCATTAAGAAGAATATTCTAAAAGAAATTGTAAATATTTTTATACTTATATTGGGATTTTTTAAATCTAAAGATTCTATATAAGCTGCTAGCATTCTACTGACTTTATAGAGTAGTTGAGAGAACATGGATATTAATTTTTCATGGTTAATTTGCCGATTAATTTGCCAGGAGGAAAAGTGGTTCTTACATCGAGCTGAAGGAGCCCTGTCAAGAGCACTGATTGAAATATAGGGTAGGAAAGCCTCGGGCCGCGAATTCGAGGATGGAATATTGGAGATCGGAAGGAGCGTGAGCGGATGGGGATGTGTGTGTGTGTGTGTGCGTGTGATTTAAAGTATCTAAAAATAGTTTTCTTTAACTTACAAATTACACATACATACATTCATAAAAAGAGAGAAAGAGAGAATATTATTGATATTTTATTATTAATTTTCTATTTATATTAACATTTTTTTTTCTATCTATCCATCACAGTATAATTTTGTTAAATGCAGATAACATTTGATTGATGTTATGTCAAATTTTCTTAAATGTCTGGTTTGAAGGAAATAACATATATTCAATAATACATTTAAAAATTTTATGATGGAGTGTACATACATGTTGATTTTCTGATTTAATTATAATTGCAATATGTATCAATATGTAATCCTTGCAACTGTATCTGTCTGCTTCATTTAAAAAATTTTTAATTTATTAAATTATTATGGTTATTGCGAATTAATACTCTATATATCTTTATTTATCTAATTATTAATTTATAATTATATTTGAATATATTAGAAAGAAAAGAAGAAAAAATTTGAGACTATTTCTTTGTCGTTAAATGAATAATGTTTGTGGCGAAACTCGCAATTAAACCGTGCGTAGGCACCATATACGCTACATGTATATACTCTAGACGTGAAGTGCAGGTAAAACCCGTTGTTTTGGAAATTACGTTAATTTGGCGAGCGCAGACGGACTGATTTCGTGAGTGACGTGGCAATCACTGCGCAATCACCGAGAACGAATCGCAGAAATAGGATTGCCGCTTCTCTCTACATATATATGAATGCGACAAACGTGGGTATATCCATTTTAACAATTGTATATGCGAGATAATGATGCATCATGATAAATGCGATGGTTGCACAACATTCCATAACACATTCAACATGTTTCAGACTTTTAAATGGCTCTACATATATACGAATGGCATATTATTATATGTGATGCATTATGTTATGTTGTTGAAATTTTGTAACATTTTTTAAATAAATATATAATTTTTTTTTCTTTTTGCATTTTAAAAAGAACAAGTACAAAAGAAAAACTCAGGATAAAAAATATATAATAATATACAGAATATATTTATAATATAAATATGTAGCATGCACGCACACATAGACAACATGTCTAAACATAATTAATCAATCAATTCAAAATTTTCATAAAAATTTTTTATATGGTGAATCTGGCGACTAAGCTGATAGCTAAGCGCAAAAGTCTTGCTAATTACAAAGCCGAGTGGCAGAACAACAGGCTGAGGTAACCAGGAGTGGCAGGAGGTTAGCAGAAAATTCAAAATCTCATCCTGATAATTAATCATCTATTAATTGGCAAGAAAAGGTATGCGTCATCCTATGAAATTACTTGATCTTGAAGAGGAATCTCTCGCGTACATAAGTTAAACGGCCCTACTCATTATTTATAATTAATTAATATCCGTTCAAATTTGCGTATTAATTTCCACGCCCTCAATGTTACATGTTGAAAATAACGCACATTGTTGTATACTTTAGGATGATAAATGCGAGGACAATTATGTGAAATAAATCTTAGTTTTATGATAGGATGCATGAAATTTATAGAAGAAACAAAGATTTACGTCGTGAGACAATTAATTTAATACAATTTCTATAGAATACATTTCTATAAAATTTAAATTATAATGGATTATATTATATTTATGCAAAGGATATTTCGAGAAACATGAATATATTTTCGGTAATGGAAAAGATAAATGTGTGAATGTATAAACGTGCTTTATTTATTTTTAAATATTATCTTAATATTATTAAGTTTTGTAATATTGTTAAGTTTTTTGTATAACCATTTAATTTTTATCTTTTAATTACGCATATATTATATATACTATTTCATAATTATTTAAGTTTTTATATAATATATTATAAACTTTGCTTCCAAATTGCTTTATTCGACATATTATTTGATATCGACATATTATTTTTACATAAATGCTACAATGCAATATCAATAAATAATATGATATTAATATGATAATATTTTAAATTCGCTTATATTAGTCTATAAAGATTATCAATCAATTGTATATTTGCTTGATATCCCATCATTGCTGAAAAAAATAATGTACTTGATATTAGATCAATATTGAAAAATGGGTTTAATGTAATTTTTACATTAATTTTTTTTTTATACTTTGATTATATCTTGCACAAATTATATTATTTTCTTTATATGAAAAATATTTTTAATGTTTCTTTTATTTTTGACTCACTTCATCACTAATAAATTAGTACAAAATGATTTTTTAACATATTGATTTTTTTTATGTGATTTAATGTATAAAATTTTTTATGAAGTTAATTCCATACGGAAGAAAAACATTATGCCATTAACTTATTAAGTATGGATTTATGCTGTATCTTTAATATGTATGTAAAAATAATTTTTTTTCCAACGAGATCATGCGTACTTCGAATATGATGAAAATATATTTGAAAGAACATATGTAGTTTAATTTTCAATTTGTATCATTTGCTGACAATTTCTTGATAGAATATAGTTTTTGCGAAATCAATCACGCGTTATTTGCTACCACGTATACCTATTCTGTTAAAGGAGCAGACAGAAAGAACGGCAACCGAGAGAAATTGTAGGGGAAAGAATGAAAGAAAAATGCGAAGAGAGTTAAGGATAAGAAAAAACCTACTCATATCAGCGCAGAACACTCGTAAAGCGGCTAAAAAAAAGAATAAAAAATTTATTAAAAGAAATCTCTTGGATTCTGATGATATCTCATTCGTTAATAAATTAGATCTACTATCTGCTCGATTGTAAAGCGTTGTGTGTATAAATATATGATAGCGTGCACTTGGAAACAAATTAGTGTTACTAATAAAGTTAAGAAAAGTATTATATAAAATTTAATATAATGTTGCTCATACGCAAATATATATATCAAATTTATTGATAATAATATTCATAAATATACAAAAGTGACAAACAAATAATTTTAGATAGTGTATTGAGAGAAGATACACACACATATATATATATATATATATTTATAATTTTGCTCTACTGATATGATTGGAACGTTTACTCATTATTTCAAACATTAGTTGAAAAAATTCGTTCTATTTTATCCTTTCCCAATGTTCTCATGGATCTCATGGAGCGTTGTATCTTAACTGCACGGACGTGTTTCATGTTGAAAGAATCAAAGGGTAGGTAGTCTGAAGGCGGGGTTGAATCTAACCTTCTCCATACAGCAATTTACTCCGAAATCATTTACCCTCCTACCTTCCCGTCCGTGATAGAGAGAAAAAGCCGAGCGGAGAAAGACGAAAAGAAAGGGGTACGCCGGAGGCCGGGGGCATTCGAAAAATTGCGCCAGTAAATTTTCGTGGCAACTACCATCATTTACCTAAACTCCGAGGAGCTATTGTGAAGCGGAGATAGAAACAGCCTCGTAGAATCGCAAGGACAATTGTTTTCCCGCTATAGTAGTAAGCAGTGCTACTGAAGCTGTGTAAAGTCAGTTCGAAGATGTACAGTAATTGTTTGCAATTATTGGTTTGCCTCGGGCTAACTTAGAGATCATCTCGATTTGCGCTCTGTTACGCTGTTACCGTAACTATCTTCCTATTCACATCATTCCATAATACTTACCATTTATTTCTTTTCAAATTATATGTTTCTTTACTTTTAATTTTTATTAAGTGATTACTACAAATATTTTTTAAATATTTTGTATCAAATTTACATTATTTTTGATAATTAATTGCGTAATAAACATTTAACAATGATTTGCTAGATTAAAGTTTTCTGACAGATTTTATAATAATTTTGTATTAACAATAATGTCAATAGTGTGCATTTGAAGCAAAAGACAATTTATATACTAATAAAATGAAAAAAAAAATAAAATAAGAAAATGTGAAATGGTGGGAAGCATGTTGAAAGGAGAAACGTGTTGCAGAGTATATCCATATTGCGCATATAGTGCTCAAATAGTATGTGTAGAGTAACGAGACCCTGCATATTCATAGTGTACAACATGGTCACGCAAATTTAATTTGCAAGATCCTGTTCATTCACTCCCTCAAATACGGTCTCTATCGCCTTCCACGTATTGTCTGCTTCTATCTTTTCTTTTCTAGTTCTTTGCTTTATTGTAATTGATAATAATATATTAACAAAGTCTCTCTTGCTCTCTCTTTCTCTCTCTATAAAACGACTAATATAATAAAATGAGAATAACAATATTCCATATATATTTTAGCACGTATAAGAGAATATTATTTTTAGATGCTATCTGAAAATAAAAGTAGAAATATTTTTGGCGAATCTAATATAGAGTTAACCGTATAAGATGAACGAATGGCAGAATGGTTAGTAGAATATCAACACTTCGAACTATATCCACACTCATGCGGTGCCCAAAACCAACCTTCATTTTAGCTATGCTATTTTGAGGTCAAACCGTGACCCAATGGCGTAATATCCGAGAACAATATATTTTCTGAAAACTGATATTTTTCTCATAATCTTAACAAATGTAACTGTGACATTTAATTTAAATTATTGGTTGTAATTTTCATATTCAAAGTATAATATAATTTATAAATTTTTTAGTTAATAAATATTGTGTAGAAAAATTATAATTTTATCTTTTTTAAGTTTTTAAAATGTTTAATGCTTAAAATATATAATGCTTATTTATTATACATAAAATATATCAGTAATAATATTGTTAGAAAATCAATAGATAATAATAATTAGTTTGATAATCGTGTAATTGTAGCCATATAAAAAGAAGTTATGTGGTTTTTGACTTTAGCAACTCAACGCCACTGTATAAGAATAATATACACATAAGATGGAAGCGAGCATTGGGAACTTGTCGACTATCTAAAATCAATTCAGTTATATATAGTAGTCAACTTTCCCAGGATAAGTTAGAAGAAAAACTTAATCCTTAGTAGCGCCAGTCTGTCGGCTGTGTCAATAGCTGATAGCATTAGTGACACCTATTCCAAGGCAATGTCATATATTAGAGTTTCAAAAGTTTGATCTGGACAAGTAATAGAAACAGGCCAACCCGAAGATTACGCTGATACTTGATTACAAATATCGTGCAATGTTTATAAAAATTGGCGGTACTAAAGAAATAATAGAGAGAAAGATAATAATCTTCAAAGAGTTATGAAAAATATATGTATTTATTTTATAATATTAGTTTATTATATGCACGATTAATTATAATTAATTATACGCATTTATAATTTAATTTTTAATTTACTGTGCATTTCTTAAAACATTTTTAAAAAATCTAAGATTGTTAAAACAAGATGTAAAAACTAAAATAAATATAAACATGTAATTGTATCTCAAATATTAAGATAGGTTGTAATCGAAATTATGAATAGTATATGTAATCGATTTCTTACATGCATGCATTCAGCACGAAAAAAATTACCGGAAGACTACTGTAATAAATGCGGAATTCAAATATTGAAATAAAGGCCGTTGAATTAATACTCAATATTATGCTGGATGCTTTTTAAGCTACTTTTCCACACTGGCGATATTACGTTTGAAACGGAAGAGCAAGAAGCAGCTATTAAAGGTATCCAGCCGCTTTTTGCCAACGGAAATTGAACATTTCTCGATACGCGAATATTCGAAGAGCGCGATCCAATCGCGGGAAACCGAGGTTTCCGGTCTTCGACGCTAGCCGGGGGCGACGATATTTTTCCACCGCGAGCCGCCGATCCCACCAAGCGAACCATGGCGTGGAAAATATCCAATTTGGTACACCGATTCCACGGCTTAACCGTTCGGACTTGGCCGAAGGCTGTTTTCTCGCATGCGTCATATCCGGTCACTATAAACATGTCCGAGATGAAGGTAGATATATGCATATTATTTTGTTAGATATGCACGCAGTTTGTATACTTTGTAACTAGATATTTCTCTGCATATTTGGAATTATCCACACAATCGTTGCATTAATATGTATACATTATAATACATTATATATACATACAAATTATTGAAGTTTAAAAGTCATTGCATTTTTTATGGATCAATATGTTTTTTATATATCAAGTATTATATTAATATTCTCTACACATATTTTTTTAATCAAAAAATTTAATATATATCTTGTAATAATTTGAAAATAACATATAAAATACAAAATGATCGATGGGAAACTAAGTCTTTACAATAAAAACTTGAAAATTATGATTTTAGACGTATGGGTATAGTTTAATATCTTCGATATTTATCAACGTTGAAAAATATGTGCATATCACCATTGAATACAAAAATCTTCAGTGCGTACGATGTATTCATGCAGAGTAAACATTTGCAAATAGAAACGGTTCTCCATTCGTGAAATTATGTTTTTTGCAAAACGATAAATAACGGGAATGTTTTTTAAACAGTTGTTATCTACATATCTCATAGGCCACTGGTGTTTTTGTAGCGAAAGCGTTTGTTGCTTTTTTCTCACATGTTTGTTGTGCGGTAAATCCACTACACTGTGGTAAATCTAATACGTATGAGTGATCAAAATATAACAACATGGAGTATAGTTTGCAGATATATCTTTTTAAATTTATTTTATGTTTACTTATTTTATATTATTTAATTCTTTGTATTTAAAGTTAATTTATTTAAAACACAATTAAAATAAATATTATTCGTTATTATAATACAAAATTTTTTTGAAATATATATTTCTTTTTCAGAAAATTATATATACATAAAAAAATATAATATATAAAAGAAAAATTAACTCACAATTGATATACAACTTGATACAAAGATACATTTTTTTAAATACTAATTTTATAGAAAATGGAGATATTATATTTCTTTATTATTTTTCTTTACATTTTTTAAAGTAAAAAAAAATAAAATAAAAATTATTTCTACATTTAAAAAGAAAGTGCAAAAAAAATTCAATTTATTTGGCGGAAGGAATGGGTAATAAGACGGAAATAAAGAAATAAATATATAGCTAAATGGTAAAAGGACAACAAAACAAGAAAGAAAGACAAAGTAAGAGGAAATTAAACGGATTGTTATAAGAAGTTATAGAAAAAGTACATTTTTGTTATTATATTGGTACAGGAAAGATACCATATAACGTATATGATTACTTTATTTGTTCGATTCTTCAATTTTTATGACTTTTATTCTAATATTTTATTTTCTTAATTAATTTTATCATATACTTTCCTCAACGACAGAGAATTGTATATTACTTTGCTTTTTAAGCACTTAATATCTCTCTCAGGGATAATACAGCAAAAAAAGAAGAAAAGTTTCTCAATTTGTTTAATATTGATGCACATTGTTTTAAGGTATACGCAAAGTATTCGAATATCTCGAAGGTTTGTTATTTTTAGTGTATAGAAACCGCAATGGATTCCGGTATCGCATTGCAGGCATACTTAATGATATCGTGAAAGCTGCTCTTTACTGGCTCCAGTTCGCTAGCCGCCCACGATAATAGAATTCAGCTCTATAATCTTGTGCTTTACGAGTGTCGTCCGAGGGAAGCAAAGATGGCAGGCAGAACGAGGGATCTGGTGAAAAAGAGAATAAGACAAGGGGGTGGGAGAGGAGACGAAAGATGCGTGAAAAAACAAAGGGCGAACGATGGGCGAGGGGCTGCGGGCGGGGGAACGATGGCAGAGAAGCTTGTTTTCTGGGAAGATAAAAATGTTAATTTAAAAATAAGGCGCTAGTTGGGATTAATAGGGTAATAAAAAGACTCGTTCCCCGAGAGCATTTTTCTTCCTCTTCTCTTCTACTCCGTTTCCGTCTACCGCCTGTCTCCGGCTGCGAAATAGGATAATTTAGTATTATTGCAAATTAGGGAGCCAGAATGCCACGTTGTTTGCGAATAATAAAGGTCGTCCAGCGGGACGTCGGAAATCGGATGAAGAAGATCAGGTTACTTTCAAGAAGCTCCCTTAGATAGAGACATCGTCGGACGATGATCAATGCTATAACATCACAAGAGGACACTACGTATGTCGAAACTTTGAGAAAGTTGGATGTATAACGTACTTTCATGTTAACATACATCTATCCATTATTTTTTTCTCTCTTTTTTAATTAGTTTATATAATATTATTAATTATAAAATATAATGTTACATTTTTTTTTTATTATTTATTTATTACAAATTTATTATTTAAAAAAAAAATTAATAATCATAAGCAATAAAAAATGATAAAGTAATAATAAGCGCATATAAATCTTTATTTCATCATTTAGAGACAAATATTTATACGTATTATAATATATGATGACAGATGTGTATAAATTTTGCTTGTAAATTATTTTTGTCAAAAATGTTCTTATAATATTATGTCTTTATATATATATATATATATATATATATATATATATATATATATATATATATATAAAATATGCGACAATGTTTTTTCAACTGCAATCGGAAAATATTGTAGTCTAAAAGTAACGTAGTTTGTTTCATTTATGTAGTAGTTTTTAATAACAATGTGTAAATTAATTATTTAAAAGCTAATCCATTCGAGAGATTATATAATATTAATGAAAAATTTACGATCTCAACACCTTGTAATATCGACGCGATGGTCTTATTTTGCCTATTGCGAAAATGCGTTATTGAGATCTCAGGTGGATTTTTATATTTCGTTTTGTAGCCGGGCGAGAAAAGTTGTAACAACCCTAGGTCCTCGAGGGAGCACAGGACACGAGTCTACAGAAAGTGACTTCTCGGATCCTGATGCCCCCCCGCGGTACAGAAACTATAGCGCGAGAGGTACGAAAGCACAGGTAGATAGCGTTGTGCAAAAAACACACACAGCAGGCGAAGAAGCACAGAGGAAGAAAAAGGAGAAGGTGACGGAGTAGAAGAACAGTTTCCGGATAGAGGCAGCGAGGAACTTGGAATGCAGTTTCCGCTTGTACATCGAGTGGGGTATCTTACTGTCCCTAGGTTGCCGAAGCAGGTAGCTTCGCCTTGGTCGACGGGGTTAACTTTTAGTGCCCCTTGTCTCTTGCAATAGAGAAAAGTAGCGAGTAGGTATCTACATCGACGCGGCTTGCTTTCTTTCTCTTTTTTTTTTTTCATCTTTTTCTCTCTGTCTCTTTGTTGCTCGAATGCTGCGACAACGTATAGACGCCATGGTAAAAATACGTGGTATGGTATTCTTCCCACTCGCAGCGGGAGGGATAACATTTTCGTGCTACGAGAAAGGCGAGCCACGAGCTGTTTGCTATTCAGGCCGCGATCGGTGCTATCTGTTTATTCCGAAACAAGCGCATCTCACGAAACAGTCTGCCTCTCCCCTGCCTTTCTCTCGCTCTTTCCCATGCGGCGTATCTTCTTCTCGTGCGCTTTTCGTACCTGTCTTTATCTATCTATCTATTCGTCTCTATGGCTCTTTATTTCCGTCTACCTATCTCTTTCGCGGCCATCGTATCTCTTTTTTTTCCGCGATGCCTCGCGCCCGCACGCTCCCCTGCCTACGTTTCTCTTTTATAAAATTGATCGCATCGACGAAACCGAAGAAACACGTAGTATGGGGCGTAACACGAGAATATAGAGTGGCAAGCACGGAAACGGTCCGTGACAGCAGATGGGCGATGCCGAGCATCGGTCTGACCGGACACTGATACGCACCACTTTGACACTCGATCGGAGAGTCTCTCGAGACTGTTTGAATCATGTGATTCATATATGTATATACATATATAAATCTTTTTTTTATATCGGCAAATTATACCTATGTACAGCGTGTGAAATATTCAAATTATTTTTGTCATTAAGGTTTATACTACACGCACTTTATATAACATTATGCATATGTAGTAACATCTGCATAGTTTTTATTCTGTTGTAAAATATTACGGATTATAATGAAACTAATATAAAAATTATATAAAATATTTGTCAAAAAATATATCTGTTATATTTACTATATTTCGTAAATACACAATTTTATATTTTTAAGCTACATTATAATAAAAAAACATAATAATATCATCATATATAATACGTTTTAAAATTTTAAATACACTTATAAAAAATAAAACAGCAAAAAAAATGTATACTAGATTCGTGAGAAACATTGCTATTTCCGTATTGCAATCTTCTGTAACAGTGATGTATATCTGTTTTTGTAAACATTTCCCCTGCACGCCCAAGAGAAAACATAAAAAATATAAAAATACTGAACGTATACGAATGGTCAGTTGGTAGTTTTTACGAAGCAGGCATCGAAACCTAACTATCGAAAGACGAAAGGAGCTAAACTTGTCCGTTGAACTTGTAAGAAGCCACTGGAAGGCCACGCACGTGACTGGAGAGCTAAGCACGCGCGGTGAAACTATTGTCAGCGTCCTACAAAGCTTGCACAGAAGCGATGAGAGTACGAAACGAGGGATAGAAAGAGAGGAAAGTAGATGAGACAGTGAAGGAGAGGAATAGAGAGAAACTCTCTCGCTGCCTGGCGGACAGAGAACTCACGTTCTGATTAAATTCTCAGGGAATTTAGGTGATTCCAAGTAGATTCGATTGAAGGCATTTCATAGACGAACAGTCACGGATAAGGGGCAATAAAGGTGCGTTTGTCAGGGGAAAATATCTGAGCTTAACACTCTGTAGCCAACATGCTTCGTATCCGTTTAACAGAAATTTCCAGCATACCGCGAATACTTTCAGGCTTGTCTTCGAAGCTGTGATTACGACGAGTTTTCGAATTGGAATTTTATATTTTTATAAGCCAAATAAAATATTAAAGTAAATTATAGTAAAGAATTATTATCAGTGTACCTAAAATTATAATATCATAAACCAGAATAAAGTTATAATTTATATCTAGTTTATATCAATTTTTCTCGTTTTATCGAAAAGAAAATGTCATATATATATATATATATATTATTTTAATTTATTTAGTATTTTTAATGATATAGAAATTATTTTGCTACATTTTTAGTAAATTCTTTTATTTTTCTAGCTTTAGGCGGAGATTTTTAGGTTGTTATATACATAGACCTGTCAATAAGTTAAAAAATGGCAACGGTATATATATTGTATATGTATATATACACATGTGTATTTTACGCAAGTCAGTGATCACGTTCATACCGATCAATCTATGGAAAAAGAATCGTTTTCTTGATCACTCCCAATGGACTATCGTGATGACAGGTTATAGAATACAAACGATCGGCCGAACGGCTATACAGGAATGAACAAATAGCTGACATTCAAACCGGCAGAACGTAGAAAACTAAATCAATGAACCGACCAAACTTGAATACACCTGCGATCGGAACTGGCGTTACGCTTTCATGCAAGGAAAAGCCGCGTGTACGAAACAATCCATGCCGCTCGCCGTGAATCATGCGAATGGTAACGATGACGCGAATGTAAAAGGGTCACGTCAATCCGTTGATGGTTTGAAAGGGACGTAAAATATGAGTTTCAAAGAAACGGCCGGGCGTATCGCGGACCGTTTATTTTAATAAACTTTGCCTTCTTCCTTTTTTCGCGATACAAAAGACCTGATATAACAGAAGTTTTGGCTGAACCGAGCGAGCTTATCATAAACTTCATGTTTGTCGGGAATTCGTCGGGAAGATAAACAGAAGTAAAAACCGGATACTAATATTCGTGCTCGTGCCATAATTGGATATTGCCTGGTTGAACTAGAATTTTAATTTCGCTAACTCTCTCGCGCCGCGCGCGGATTGATACTGCCGTTCTCCTTTCGGTCCAGCAAACTGCTGCTGGAATCCCCGAGCAAATTATTGTTCGTACTGCAAACTTTGGAACGTTTAATCCAAATTCACGCGGGAAAAGTTTCGAGAAAAAAATGAGGCGACTAGAAGAATATACTTCCGCCGGTCGTACCCACTATTTTCACTCTCGTTCTTCGTTCGCCTCTCATTTGCAAAGTATCCTTCTCTTTTCTATTCATCCACGATAAGATTCTTCTCTCTGTCCTCTCGTTGTCTCCCCGCTTTTTCCTCTTTTATGCCATTCACGGTCGACGAAGTGAGCAGCGCGCGAAAGCTGAAATATGCTGACTTTTACAGATGCAAGGGCAGACGACGAGAGGACGACGAGAAAACGAAGGACGTGGAGGGACCAGACCACAAAGGCTGCGGTCGGCTCGATTTTACCGGCAGACGTGTCCTCGGCAATTATCGAACTTTTAAAGCCCAAAAGGGCCTCATTACTCGTTATCCAGTACGAGACGCGTCCATTGTAAAATGGTCGGTGTTTAGTGCCGTTACGCATACATGTAAACATAATAATGAGTAAAAATTTTGTTTTAAATTAAAAGAAAAGTTTTGAAATTATTTTAATTTAATTTTATTCTTAGATAATGAATTATATTATGTGGATTTGAAGCATTACATAAATTCTATCGTCTCTCCTCCTTTTTCTTCCTAAAGAAGACATTTTTTCCATATTGAAATTATATTGAAATTATGTTGAAAAAATATATTTATCAATATAATTTTAGTTTCTTACATGTTACCTATCGTATATAAATAATACGCGAATTAGGTGATATCTCATCGCTTCGAGAATGCAGAGCAAATAGGATTCTCATCATGGACTTGTCGTTCTAGCGTGTCTTACGTACCGTTACTAATTCGCCTGCCTCGGCGAACCTAAGCGAGAAATTCCACGCTTGAGTAGGTAGACAGAAATATATACATGCGCGACGCGGGGGGAGGGGAGAGGAAGGGAATGCACGTCCCTAGTTTGCAAACTAATCGGCAATTCTCTCTTCCAAGTGTTATATACATGGGCGTTGGTTGAAGCGGTATGGACGGTTGGCCTCGGGCGAGATGCATGCATATTTGGCAGCCGGGGCAGACTTGTACTTCGATATACCTTGTACCAGTAACGGCTCGGTAACGGCCCTGATATGCAAATATATTCATTACGTTCCTCGGCCATATCCCCTTTAACCTCCGCCTCCTCTGCAATGGCCAAAAACCTCGGCGGCAAAGGCGCGATCGTGTCGGTGGAAAGCAAAAAGACCCGTCCCATGTGTAACTTCCACGACTGTCTTATATTCTAACGACATCGCGCCAAACGAGCGTGCGAAATTGACTTTTTGTAGAATTTCAGTGTGAAACACGATATAGACAAACATTTTTATTAACGTCTTTATGTAATATTAATCTGTAATAAAAAATAAATTTTTTAAACACTGATAATTAAATAAAGAAAAGTGACGTTTATTAGCACCATCAAAAAATCATGATTAATTGATATTGTTAATAAATTTTTATTAGATTTGCACGTTTGAACGAATATGAACGATCTAGTTACAAATTGCCTATGCTTTAGAGTCTATTCGTGATACACGCATCAAGCTGAACACGTGTTCACGAGTAGTCTGGAAACGTTGTGTGAGCGGCTGGCAAACTTTGGTGCGAAAGCCGCATACATACCAATACGGACATGTGTTTGCGTAGTAGAATCCCTCCAAGTTTCTCATTTCTATTGATGAGAGTTACCGCGCTTAATTTATTCATCTAATAATTATGTAATACTTTTTATCAATATGTGTTTTTTTTTTTTATCACTTATTTGTCTTGAAATAACACATAAGTTTGGTAATAAGAATTTTGATTAGCAAATCCTGTATATAAAATGAAGCATTAAAATAATTTTCACAATATATAAAATACATTCATATTGTATTATGTTGCTTTACATTACATATAAATGCATATAAGCGTTTTCTTGTTCGTAAAAAGTTATTCATAAAAAGATAGTTATTCGTAAATATTACAAAATAAAATAATAATTTATATAATGCTATTCTTTGGCCGTTCAAAATTTGGTGGTATTTTTGGAAGTGTATAATATGATATCATACATCGTTTTTGCGCACGAATATTTTATTATCATTCACTCGGCAAGGTAAACGGGAAGATAATGGTACAAGGAATTCTGTGTGTCGCCGTATTATCTCTCTCAAATATGCAATAAATACAAGGAGATACTATATAAATGCAATTATTTTTTAGAAATGTAATTAGGAATTATCAGTCCAATTAATTAACTCTCGCGATTGACGACTCGTAAGCATATCAAAACGACTCTTATATTAAATATTTTAATATAAGAATATATTTTAAATATATTTTGTTATATTCTCAATCAATCTATGTTCGAGGCTCGTTTTTTGCGATATATTGAGCTTTGTTTACATATTACGGCCTTGTTGTCATCATTCGTTCTCATCATTTTTTGTACATCGACACTCGAGTGAGGCAGCAACACGAGCCGCTTCGTTGGCTTATTACGCTTTGCAAGGTAATCTTTTTCTACTTTTTAACTATTATAATTAGCAATTATTAGTTTATAAAATTAATTAACTCTTGCGATAAGTGATATATAAGAATATCGCAGTTTGATTCGGCATGATGTATCGACTGCTTATTGGTAGAAATGCACTATGAAATATTAAATCTCCGTTAATTATTTTCTAATAATCTATCACGTCTTATTCTTATATTCTTAACAAGTTATTACCTCAACTTGTGCAGTATCAAGATAAAAAATTATGTCATCTTTGTCATTTTCAATCGAAATAATAATAAAACGCGAATAAAATACGGATCAATTTCAAGGCAAGTGGCATTTAATTAAAAAACACAGTCATTATTAATTATAAATTTAACTCTATATTAATTTATTTATATATATATCAATTGCATATCATATGAATTCGTATTTCGTAATTCATTTGTATATATTTAATTTGTCAAATATTTTGCGGGACTAATTTAATTAAAATTTGTCACGCAAAAAATCCAAGAAAACTCGAATAGAATTTCAAATATGGCGGATATTTTTAACTTTTCTTTTAATTTATATATTTATATATCCACTCATGTTATAAAGCGAAATAATAAAATTAACGCAAGATACAAGCATATTATACTATTTATCAACAACAGAGGTAGCATTTTTACAGCGATTTTTTTTGAATTTGACTGTAGATTTCAAGTGTGTCGGAGAGGATCGTAGTTTTTATATTGTTCTCTTGTCGTAATATAATAAAGTGCGCGTCGCGCGCGTGCGATTAATGTCGGAAGTGTCGTACAAAGTGGCGGGTGAGTGTTGTATTCTGCTGATTAGTACGTGCGCGCGCGATTATAATTAACGGTGTTTTTGTATGTGAGCTCATATAAATGCTATGAAGAAGTAGCAAGAAACAAGAGAGGACATAGAGGCTCTGGATAACATCGGGCAACAACGGAATAATCGTGTAATACAATAATTGGCAATTTATTTAATTTTTTATTTGTCAGTTTATTTATTTATTGTTAAAATAATTGTTTGTTTACCTCCGATAATCGTTTATTTTATATTATTTTGTTATAAATATAGTATAAAATATTTTATTTAAAAAAAATATTTAAAGATATTTAATAAAGTATATATAATAATTAGGATCTTTTATAAATATATATTCTTTGTTAAAATTTATAATTATTTAAGTTATTAAATAATTGTAACTCTTAAGC
Source organism: Cataglyphis hispanica (assembly GCF_021464435.1). Classification (NCBI taxonomy): domain Eukaryota; kingdom Metazoa; phylum Arthropoda; class Insecta; order Hymenoptera; family Formicidae; genus Cataglyphis; species Cataglyphis hispanica. The sequence continues at coordinate 6,215,997 of NC_065959.1, forward strand.
AATGTTAGATTAAATTAAATATAAATTTTGATAATTAAATAAAAATTTTGAGAATATTTTTATTTATTTTATTTTACAAAAGTTTCAAATAATCAAAAAAATTTAATTTTGCAGTTTTTTAATTAAACATCGTTAAATGCTTATAGATTGCGATCTACCTTTCTTTCTATTTGCTATGCGTAAATTTGGTACACATAAACTTGGTGCGTGATATCATGTTTCTTGATATTTATGTAATATGCATCTTGATCCTCTTTTGTAAAACAATTCAATATATTTCTGATATAAGCACAATATAAGGCTTGATTTTTAGATAGATTTTTGCACACGTATGGGTACGTTGGCTAGAATGAGTAAGAAAAAGAAATATATTTCACGGACAGTTTCCAATCGCGCAACACAATACCACGAACGAAAAAGTTACACATATGTTTAAATTTTGTGCGAAGATTGGAGCGAGAAGATGAAAGAGAGAATCAAAGAGAATCAAGGAATCTATTTTCTTTAGTGATGTTCTGCGCCGTATAGCTCGAAATCTTTTTCCTTGTTTTCTTTATCAAACTATCCGTCCCGTTTCGCAATGTTGCGAATACACGACATGCTGAAAGAAAGTGGATCTTGTACGAGAAAATGCCTGTAAACCGATGCCTAAGATAGTTCGTGCCAAAACTTGGAAGAAAACAATCCGTGCAAATGTTTCACTTTAGAACTTTTATCACATGTGCGTGAATATTTCAAATTATTGTGTATGGATTTTAGAATAGAAAAAAATAATGTTACTTATTTTTTTCTTGAATTGTATTTAATATAAAAAAAAAAAACATTTGTTATATATATAGAAATTTTAATTGAATACAATATTTCTGCTATTTTTTATTATATTAATTTTAATAAATTGCACAAAAATCAAAATGTATTCTTTTTTATTAATAAGCTGGTATCATACATAACTTGCGTTATTTAAAGTATTTACGATCAATAATAATAACTATATAACCCATTTTATATAAAGTAACAAGCAATACATTCCATACAAATCTTTTAATTATATAATCAAAAAACGAATACCTTATCATGCCGTTGAAATACTCTGACTTTACACTAAGGATAGGAAAGTTCTGGACGAAACTTTTTCACTTCGCGAGATAGTTTCTACCGAGTTAATAACAATATTTCCGAGAAAGTTTTCTATTTACAGAAACTGAAAAATTTAGAAAGCTCAAGATACATATATAAATGTTAGGATATAGGATACGAGAAGCTTCAGTAAAATATAAAATTATTTAATAACTAAATAGCTTTAAAGATAAATATAGAGGAAGTCTTAAAAGGTTAAAATGATTGCAATGTATATGTAAGCAAAGTCATTTATATTATTAATGAATGTTTTATGTATTTATTTTTATCATAGGATTAAAAAATATGTTTTATTTTTATAAATAATAAGGGAAATAATAGTTTTTTTAAATTTATTTGCAATCAAGCAAACATAATCAATAGTTCGAATTACGCCAGCAATTCGAATCTTATTTATCGTTGCAAAATCTCGTTGGTTATATACCCGTAGCCTTATCTACATCCCAGCTGCGCTTCGTCCCGATCTCAACTGCTGAGAGAGAAGTTGCTGTGTGCAGAAGGGAATCTTGCCCAAGCTGCTGCCGGCCCCGAGGGAGTTTCGACTAATTTCCCGTAGGTCCAAGTCGAAATAGACCGTTAACACCCCCATGGAAGCGTAGAACACAAATGTAAGGCAAGGGAAGGTAAGCGCTAAGGGCAAGAAAGGAGGAAAACGGAGAAGCCGAAGCGAAACAGTGAATAAGACAACTATATAGAAGCGAGAAAGATGCAAATAGAGATGAGTAAGAATAGGAATACGATGTAAAATAAGGAGGACGAGAAAGAGAAACGAGATGCAGCTAAAAGAAATTTTCAGAATGGAGATAGATAAAAGTAAGGGAAGGCCGGTTGTCCCCGGCCAAACTGAAATTTGCCCCTTTGGCTCCCGGACTGCCAGTCCTTTCATCACCGTAGAGTTCCCTTCGACCATTCGTAACGACCGGAAATTTAGAAACTTGATACTACGAAGCGGATTGGTTACTTGCTAGGTCTACTTCGAAGTTTCTCTACCAGACCACTTTGTCCGCGAACGAAATCGTTTTACCGAGCAATCCTGCTTAACTATGCCTTTCTCACCATTTACCTTCTCTCTCTCTCTCTCTCTTTTCTTATTACCTACTTTCTTTCATTTTCTCTCTTTTCATTAATTAATTTTTTTACTATCATCAATTTTTTTAAATCTTGGATTACGATTACTTGCACTGGTGTATACGTTACGATGTATATGGAGAATTATTATCATTTCGATAATATGAGCAAAAAAATAGATAACGATGAAATCAAGAAGAAAGAGACACAAAAAAAGAAAAGCACCGTACATCTAAAAGAGGTACTTTATAGCAGCGCGATGGAAATACAATGGCACTCATTCTACCGACTTTCTGTGTTCGCCAGGCTGCCACCCCTCGCACTCTCTCTTGCTCACCTGTGTAACTGGAAACTTTGCATAAATATACTATAACTATTGTTTCGCAAGAGCCATTGAGAGAGAGAGCGCGTCTGGTTATTTATGGTTGTGGGTTAATGAATTTCTCCTTTCAGACTCGATTTATTGGCTAATCAGCCTTACCCGATGCCAACTTTACCTTGCGGATAAGTTGTACCGGAACCGCCAACACAAGAGAAAGTACGCGGGAGTTAGAGATTGTACGATCACTTTATGACAAGAACGCTATTGAATTTGATCTGTTATTGTTCGTTCTTCTTTAATATATATCCCGTTAAAGAAGGTAGAGATAAAAGGATAAAAAATTAAGAAATTTAACCTAAGTCATAAAATTATTTATTTAATTCTTAATTTTTTTAGAGTATATTATTTAAATATATATATATATATATATATATATATATATATATATATATATATATATATATACACTATCGATTTTTAATGTACTGCGAATTGTCAGTCATATTACTTTGGGTGATGTTTGACTCAGCAAAATTTTCTTTATACATATTTTGAATAGACATACAATTTTGTATTAAATTTAAAATTATTTTCCTTAAAAATACTGTTTAGTAGCATTATTTTTTATATCGATATCTTAATATTTTTACGCTGGTTATATTTTATTTCAAATATTAAGCCATGCATTTTTTTTATTATGTGCGATAAAAATATTGGTTGAGAGATTTTTTGTCACAAAATTCCCAATGTCGTGATTTGAAGGTAACGGTTAACTCATTTTCCTTGCTCATTCCGTTTCGCTCGTAACAGATTGGCGCCGGAGAAATCCCCGCTGGTGTAAGTATTGTCCTCCGCCGATTTGTCCGGTTGTTTCCTACTGGTCTTGTCACAGACACACCGGGGATTCCGGTAACTTTCCCGGTCTACTTTCATCAATGCTCTTACTACTTGGGCTTTTGGAGTGAAAAAGGAAATCGGGTTTGACGGGAAATAATTTCTATTTGTGTCCGATAACTGTGGTCTGTCGCTTTAATAAAACGTAGTGTCACTTTGTAGTTATATTTTGTATAGTACATATAATGGATCAGCGTGTGTGTTCAATCGTAATAAAAATGTATGCTCAGTGATTATAAGAAGTGATTCTAAAAAAGTAGAAAAATAATTCAAGGATATTTTTATGCATTAATATTAATATGCTAATGTTTTATCTTATTCATTAATTTTTATTATTTGAATATTTCTTAATTAATTATGTGTATTTTTATTATTTGTTACTGATATATAATATTTATTTAAAAAGAAACACTTTATGTTATTAATTAAATGATAAGTAATTATCAATTAAATAATGTTATTGACTCGATTCCGACTAAATATATAATTAATCATTTGAGTGACAAAACACAAAATCGAATTATTTGCCTTATCGAGTAGTTTTGAGTGTTAAATGAAATTATAAAAACAAAGGGGATTATAATACCGCCGAGATTGCTAATTAATAAAGATCGTTTTAACTCGCGAAAGAGTATTATGAGAGGCAGGCATGTCGGTGAGTTGCTTTCTCTATTTTCGGCGTGTTAATTGTCAGCACTCACTGCTGGCACACGTGCGGCAAAATGCTTGGCTATTCATGCAAACAGTTTTCGAAAGTTTAATCGGTGCATCCGTCGGGTGGGCCGTACGGTCGTATGTTTGGAGTTCATGCGAACAGTCTGGAGAAATAGAGTGGAAGGGAGAAAGAGATAAAGGGGTGCAGAACGCCCGAGAAACAAAGAAGGTAGAGTAAAACGGATAGAGACGAACGAATGGAACGAAGTGGAAATGACGACGAAGCGGAGCGAGATGCGAAGGAGGAAGGGTTGAATCGGCGAAAAAGGGAGGGAAAGACGAGGAGCGAGAGAAAAGTTGTTATCTATCTCACAGGTGGTGATAAGGCCTCGATTTGTTTCCACGTGAGCTTGCTAGGCATAGATTAAAACTGTTTAAGCCCCGGCCATCCCGAGAGGCGCTCTGTTTCTACTCGAGTTTAATCTAACTCCACTGTTCCCTCATGGTATCTATCCTCCGCCTTTCCAAGTTTGCTCACCTTCGGATGTGGCAACCAATATGCATTTTTAAATGCACTTATGCGATCGAGATTATGACAAGATTATGATAAAACCGGTCAAAAATTGTCCCTAAGTTTTATAAGAATGTAATCTTATGCAATTAATTCTAATCATATAAAGAATAGCATGATAAAATTTCGTTAACTCTGACTGATGTGCAAAAAGCATTATAATAACAAATATAAGAATTATTTAAAGCTAGTAATTTATCGAAATTTACACAATTTACTGTCTTTAATATCATTCCGTGGCAAACTCCGTTTATCGAATGTTTAATATCTACGTAATTACATGCAACAAACAGCTAGTTGAATTAATACACCTACGGCTACATATAGTATGAAACGTGGGACTAAACCGATTAACATTTTAAAACATTTCGAATAAAATTACAAATAATTTTCTAATATCTAAAATATTATATATATATATATATATATATATATATATATATCTTATCTCTTTTTCTATGTTAAATAAATCTATTTGTCAATGATTTAAATAATGTTTATCAAATTACACCTAATACATCAAAAATAAATAATATAAATTTTAATTTATATATTAAACACACGCGTACAAACAGTTTTTAATTAATTGTAATAATTTATTAAATAAATGTTAATACATAAATATAAATATCATGTTACAATTGAGCAATAATTACTTTTTGAGTTTACGTAATGTCGATCGACATGTTGCTTAAGGAATAATGGCATTAGAAGTGTCAAAGATGATGACGGAATAAAGGATGCCTTTCACCCCACGATAATTTTAGCCCTTAACCCGCCCCCGCACCCATTTCCTCAATTAGGAGGGCTAGAATCGATGCGATGATGCGCAAGGGATGTTTCCAATTATCGTTAACTGTCCGCATAGACGAGACATATAGCGTTATATATCGACAGGCGTCTAGAGTCTAAATATACCTAACTCAATCACTTCTATAATTTGTACCTATTTCAATTCAATTAATTTTCAATTTTTGTTGTAATTTATAACAAATTAAATATATAATAAAACAACAACTTTATAATTAAAGAATTAAAAGGTATGTGCAAATAATGTGAAAAACTATGTGGAGTGAATTAAAACATTGCAATTGCATTTAATTATTAAAATTTAATTTAAATATTGAAAAAAAAAAATATTAATCAGATATTTTCTTTCTCTCTGTCTCTCTCCCGGCGCTTGTCAATAACGAGGGACCAATGAAGTGCGTTTTACGTACCTTCAACGGCAATAAATCAATTCTAGGCGATTCACTTCTCTCTCATTTATCCCTCCCCCAGCTTTTGCGATCAGACATGCGATGTAACAATTACTGTTCGCGCTCAGCGTCATTTATATTATCTATCACTCTCAAACTTAAAGGGGAACAAATCAAAATGCTATAATCGTTCTCCCATTGAATGTATCACAAAAAAACGTGTTACCTTTTTTTTTTCTTTACTATCGATTTTTATGCTTTACAGAAATAATGATATTTTTATGATATTTTTTATGATATTTTAAAATTCTTCAATTTAATTATAACAAAAGATAATTTTAGTAAAATATAATCTTAAGTATTATTATATATACCGAAAAATACAAAATAAAATTGATTGTAATGCAAATAAAAAGTTTAATTAAATTTTTATCAAGATAATACATAAATCTTAATTTGTTTTGCGACGTAAACGATAAAAAAAATTTATGAAAATTATTGCAATTGACATTAAATTTTTGTTGAGATAAATAATGGTAAAAGAAAGTAGGTCATATTTGCATGCATAATTAAGCATTTTTGTAATATTACACGTATTATATTTACAAATAAATGCAATATGTTTTATAATTAGTACCAAGGGATTTCACATTACGATCATTAAATATCATTGATAATGACTTAATCACAAAAGGATTGAGCTTGTTTTACGTATGGGCGAAAATGAGATGCTTAAATACCACGAGGGTCGAGATTTCTGCTTTGCTAATTACACAGCATTTCGCGGTTCTTATGCGCCTTAGTAGGTAGATAGGTGGATGGCAATAAATTCTAAACAGCACAGAGGCAACGACCATAGCGAGAGAACCTGCTCCCGAGTTAGAAAGGAGAATAATGTTAGTAGGTACACAGGTGAGATGTAATGGGTAAACACATTTGTACTGATGTACCTAATATATGCGAATGTGGACGAAGAGCTAAATGCAACGTCGTAGATCTCGGCGGAAGTTTGACTATTAATTATGAAAGATCTGGGTAAACAGAGTAAAGACTACAAATCCCTGAATCTTTTATCGGATAATTACAAGCATTTTATTATACATATAAACTACATATACATGTAATATATTGATATATATATATATATATATATATATATATATATATATATATATATATAATGATTTGTATACTTATAAGAATTTTAAAAAAATTATTAGGATGTGTTTTAATTAGAAAAACACGTCGCACAGCAAACTTAGTATATTGTAAATATGTATCGCTCTTTTAATTAAAATATGTACAAAATTTGAGCACGAAAATTATAGGAATAGATTATACATGTATATGTATATATTTTTTTCACATTTTAAATATAAATGCAGTACAAACATATTCCGTATGCAACAATAATTTAAAAATTATTTAATACAAAAAAATATATAAATTTAAATAAACAATTCCTTTCTCTATTTTAATTTTCACTTTTGAGATTTGTTTAAACATTTTAAATATTTTGCAAAACAGGAGGGTTAAAATGAGTGAGTGAGAAATATTTAATGAACGGTCAACTGCGCTACAGGTGCACGACAAGAACGAATCCACTGAGCAAGCATTGACTTGTCTATCTCTGATCATGATGCAAAATTAATGCGCCATTTACTGTAATGGCTTGAAATGACCTGGAAAAAAAACAATATATGTTGTCTGTGAAAGTTTCGATTGACTACGCACGCATAATCCATGACAACCAGTCATAACACAAATTCGCTGTGTATAACGATAGTTATATCATGTTAGAGTAATGCGATTTATAAAAAGTAAAATTATTTTGTAAACTTGTTTTTATATTATAAAAAGCGCGCTGCAAAACTAAAATAATATTTAAAATTTTCAAAAAACATCTTCACTCCGGTAAATGATACGAAGTAGCTTCTATCTGACATAATGACAAACAAACTAACATAAATAAAAAAACGAAAGATATACTTAGCGAAACGCTATCGCGTCTCTTGATTCTAAAGCAATATTATTTCTATCGCAAAAAAAAAATATATATATATATATATATATATATACATTGTACATATATATAATACGAGAACTAATATCGATTTATAGCTCAGCTGTATTATCTAAAATATGATGTAGATGTGATCAGCGTTAAACACTTTTTGTTCTATACGTGTTGTAATAAATGTCAATGTTTGTTGCTGTTAACATCAGTAGATTCACGAAAGTGAGCAAAAAAAGCACAAAGTACTATATGCGGACAAGTATTGTTCCGGATTTTCATGAATTTTGCGATTACGCGACGTCACGTAAAACACATCTCATTTCGCGAAAATTGCGTTAGTTGGATTAATCTGGTCGCAGAGCGGATGCCTCTCTTTTATGACGCGGCGTCGCTCTAGGAAACGCTCGGAAAATCCCACGTGCAGCGCTCACATCGCATGCTGTATACAGTCGGGGACCCTTAATAAATCTCCACGCAGCTCTGAGCGTGTTTTCGTCCTGGTGGATTCCGGCAAATAATCTGCCCAAGTTTTAATTATTCCTATTTTCGCATCCGCCAACCGGTCGCGTCGCGTCGCGTCGCAGCGAAGGCACAGGCGCACATTCCAAGATTTAATTATGCAAATCGCGAGGCCACTAGACAAAACCAATATTTGCTCGAGTTCTTAGATGGGGACGAATCTCGCAAACGGTCGGAAACAGTCGACAGGGAGAGCGGGTTAACAGAAATGACATAGCGGCGAGTTAGGTAGAATTTCACGACTCACACACGCACATACACACAATTAGAAAGACTCGTTTGTCTGAGTAAATAGAAGCGTATATATATATTTTTTTAAATATTTTTGCTATGATAAATATATTTTTTTTTGTATAAGATAATGGACAGCATGCTAATTAAGATTATCTAATTAAGTCTATGAGCATTTTGACTATGTTAATATGAATACAATGCAGATTATAATTTAAACCACGAGATCCGGATTATATATATATATATATATAATATATTGTTTTATAAATATTTTTATTATTGAAATAGCACTATTTAGGATTATGCTAAAAAATACTGAGTCATTTTTTAATTAAACAAATCATAAATTATATCAAGAAATACGCACAATTTCTATTACGCGATTCACGATTAAATGCAAATAGAAAGGTGCTTCTATATTTATCTGTTGCAGATCTTGTTCCGGTACTTGCAAACTTTTGTAAAGTAATTTAACTTTTATAAAGGAATAATTTTATTCATTTGTTCAAAAGTTTATATACGTATTTCTAGTAAAATGGCAATATTGATAGATATTGTTACGAAATAGTACTTTTATTAAAATGTTTATAAATTGTTTATCTTTATACTTTAAAAAGAAAAAATATTTTATCAGGATACAACGCGCAATATATTTTATGCGCCTTTTATTAAAAATAATTTCTATTAAAAAAAATATTATTCAATTATACATATATGCAATAGCCATGCACTTAATTGGCCAATCATAGATTTTAATAATAAATAAAAGTTGATCAATAATTATGCAACATGCAAATTAAAAAAATCGATATAACACGGTACTGTTGGAAGCGATAACACAATGCGGTGAAAAATTTGTCGCATCACATCTCGAGGGGATCGTTGGCTGGCGTGTCTTTGTAACAATGGCCGTAATGACGATCCTCGCGACTATTATTCATTATTTTCCCCCAGTTGCTCCACGAAATCTCTAATAACGGCGGCTGCGCCAACCGTAGGAGTTTAAAAGCCCAAGCCGTGATAAAAAAGGAAAGGCGATGGTAGTCAAGCAGGTAATGTATCCAGTTAAAAGTTTTCCGGAGAGGGTGGAAAACTTTTCGGGGTACCGCGGGGTAAAGAGCCAAGGTGCCAGTAGAGGCTAGAGATTGTGCATTTGTTATTCATGGAGACCAACGCTTCAGTTGGCTTTAACATTCCGTTGTACAGAAAGTGGCCGCGCCTCTCGTCGCGTCCACAAGTGATCTGTAAGGAAACGCGACGAAGGGTTGGCTGAACTTAGTGATAACCGAGAGCTTTTAAACAAAATTTCGACTAGTGTAAAGCGATCGATATACCAATCTCTATGTAAAGTTGGGTGAAAAACTTTACGGTGCGCTTATCTCTTTTGAGCTCGTAAGAACCATCTAAATCGTTTCGAGTGCAACCAAGGGCATTGAAAATAATCTATTACTCTCTTTGTTTCTCTTGACAGTATGCCGTTTAGTAATTGTGTATCGAAGCAATGCTCGTAAATTTGCATAAACATTTTGGTGAAAATGTAAACCATAGAACAAATGATACAGTACATGCTCATCTATACATAATATTAGCATTAATATCGTATGCATCGTAATGTATTTAAGTAATGTGACACCAATCGACAGGGGAGATACCATATTTAATAACAATAATAACAATGGTATAGTAAACAAATGTTACTCGATTACGAAGTTTGTTGAACACTGATCATTTAGCGGGCAATAATCGTTTTGTTTAATGCATCGTATATAATAACGTTATTCGCGTGCTTGAAACATTATTGATACACTATAGCGGCTAATATTCTATAATATCTATTTTCAACCATGAGCTAATGTCCGAAATCATGCATAACGATTATTGCTGTGAAAATTGATTGTAAAGATTGCATGCATGGTGCATTTTTAAAAATGCTTATTATTGTACCGCTGTTTGAATTTGGATATACATTTGCAAGTTCATTATTGTAAAGATTATTTTATTAATTAATTTTGCAATCTTTTTAATTTTGCAAAAATATATGAAATTAATAATTTTAATACTATTAATGATAATACATAACAATAACAATTATTATATATTAATAAATCATAGAAGAGATTTAATAATATATTATGTGATATTTTATTAATAATGTTTATACAATAATAATTTAGTGTAATTTATATTAATGAATTATATATATAATAAATAGAAAATGATATTAATTTGGCTGATAATAATTTAACGTGGCGTCATTCAATTATTATAAACCTATACCACTCGATTTTTTGTAAGAGCACACACGCGATATTCAATGGACAGTAGCTGTCGATATTTCCCCTCGTACATCTTTCCCGGTGTGCGCTCCAAAAACCAGCCTGTATGAGGGGTTGGTTGGAACACGCAGTTGAATTGTTGGTGTGGAGCGTACGAGTAACGATGAGGTAAAATCAGTGTAGCCACAATTAACACCGCGGCTTGATTTTTGTCGCGTCGGTTTTGCTGTTGACACGATTGTACTCTGCATTAAAGTGCGATACGCGTCGGCCACGCTATTCTGACACATCGCACGCCGCGCCTATAGTTGAGTGTCGTCTAAGTACCTTTATTTTAACTTTTCGTAGCGGACAATTCCACTGCAAAAAAAAGATGCAATTTGAATCACGATTCACGGCTTGATGTTGTTGTCGAGAAAATTTCGTTAGGCACATTTTGAAATACACTCAAAATTTGCTGATATCCAATGATATTTTGTTGTTTTAACATATAACACATCTTGTGATTTTATCTCTGCTACTTTAAAATACATGCAACAATCTAAATAAAAAGTAGAAAAATTTGTTAATTTGTTTCTCGATTATTTTAGAGAGAAATTAATTATAAGTCGTAGATGTAACTGAGTAAGGTATTTTATTATACGAAGATGCGATTTTTTAAAAAGTATCCTAAATTCTTCTGCAACGGCTTTCTTATGCCACTCATGCCGTCATTAAGAAGAAAAAAAAGTGGCGCTCAGGTGCGTTCTGCACCGACGATCTTATTCGAAAGCGTCGAGGGTGACGATATGAAATTCCCTCTTTCTTCTCGTTTTTTATCGCTTCGTAAGTTGTTCTCGTTCCTTTTTCGCTCTCGTTTTGTGTCGTGTCTTATCGAAATAGGTTTACAAATAATATATTTGAATTTTTTTATCTCTTCACAATTTTACAAGAAAATACATATGTAATGCACTATTTTAATTAGACGTAACCAAACACGATTTATAATTTAGCATAACAATACATATTTTGATAACGTATAATGTATTTAAAAAAATTATATGCAATACATAAAGTTTAAATTTTATTCAATGTTGCCAAAGACACAAGAATGTTTAGATTCATATTCATTCAATATGTACCAAATAAAAATTTATTGCAAAATATTAGTTTAAAAAATAAACAAATCTTAATTTTTTTAATTTAAGATTAATGTGTAATTTTGTTCTGTGTAAATTTATATTCTAAAATTCTCGTATAAATCATAGAATTTTGTATAATAATAAATTTGTATAGAAAGAGAAAGAAAAAGAGGGAATTGTAAAACATACACGTTGAAATGTTAGAAAATATATAAATATACTGCAATATTTTACATATCAACGTGGAAACATTATAATATGTAGCAATTTGAAGAAAAGTTGCCGTAAAACACACTCAAGAATATTAGAGCAAAGATATACCGACGTTATCAAATACGGTTCGCAGGAAATATAAATTCAGCTCTTCGCCAATCCTAAATTTCTATGCAACGGCGCATAAACTACCAACACAACCATGCATTTATGGATCACCATCGCACGATATAATCTGTATTCACGGTTATACCGCAAAGTCGATAGAACTGGAAGTTGGGTGACGGGGCAGGAGGATTGTGGCTGTTGCGGAAAGCAACGTAAATCGTCTGTCCAGACTGCGAAAGTAAGTCTGTATGAACACAGAAACATATTAAGCATAGACAACGTTTGTCACGGATTCTATTGCGCCCTAAAAGATATAAAATTTCTTTCTAAGATTTTCATCTCCCTTTCCCCCGTCATCATTTACGCACGCTTTTCATTGTAGTAAGCAACAATTGTAGAAGCTTAATCTTAAAAACATACGAGATTAATTTCACGTATACGTTCAACGATATACAGGAAAATTTAATACAAATATTTTAAAGAAATATTTATAGATTAAAAGATTCATGCGTTTCTTTTTTTTTATAGATGTGTAGTTTAGCTATCTTATAAGTTTAATTATAAATAAGAAAAAAAAATAATTGTCATTAATTATACATCTAATCTTTCAATAGCTAGATGATAACAAAAGTATTATTCTAAAGATCAGAGCGAACAAAGAAGTAGGTGATGCTGTTTACATTAATTTGTTACACCAGAGAAAATCCATTAAAAAAACCTGAGAGCTTACAAAGTTACACAATCTGGCATGTTTTGGAGTGGGCGTAACTCACCGCTATATAAGGCGCTCAGGTTACATCTGTTATTCCGTCGCGCCAGCCAGGCGGGGGGTGATACCGAAGAGGACAGGCGGCGGCATAAAGGGGTGAACCTGCTGGATTAAGCCGGTACAGCCACCGACGCGTATACGTCTTGCCCAAGCTTAACGGATGATTAATCTATTCGCGCCCTCCGCAAACAAGTACCTGCTGCTATCTACCTGCTCACCCACCTACCTACCTACCTACGTAACTACTCACCGAGAGCGTAGCACGACGGCAAAAACGTCCGCTTCCAATTACCGTGAAACCCGTTCGAAATCTCGCGCTAATTCGAATCCGCGCCTATCTGCGCGGATCGTTTTTCGTCGCCACGGGGTAAAAGTGGCCATGGGCATCGGCGAAATTTTTGCTGAATTCCGGATGCCAGGTGAATTGATGTGTCAATAGAGATTCGATAAACACTATTATTTATATATATTATATAGATGTATCATTTTAATTTCTTAAAATGAAGTAGAGAGAGGACATATATATATATATATATATATATATATATATATATATATATTAATCTTGCACGTTATTGTGATCATGGGAATTACTTTTATCGCGGCGTTAATATCGGAATAAAGCGACGGGAGGCTTAATACTACTACGATTGAATCGTAACAGAGAGCCGCGCGATCATATTGCTCGCGAACAGGAAGGCGATCAGATAGATCGCATGAATACTGCGGATGTCGTGCAGTGTCCGGACCTCGTATATATCCGTCGACGAGTCAGACAGACAGCGGACGTTCCAGCGGGACACCATCAACCCTGATTGACAACTCCATGCATGGAACTGCGCAGCCGAGATTATCGGGTCTTCAGACCGGAAGCTCGTTCTGCTGACCACCTCGAAGCTGATCCGAATTTCACCTCCCGCACTATGTACGATTTCCGCATGCGAAAGGGATATCGAGCGATGCCCATTCGTATCGACCAGACCGTGGATAAGGATATTTCGTGACATATGAGCTCAACTGTCACGGATGATGGCTTGTTCTACATGTCAGAGAAATATCGCAAATTTTCGATTAAATCTGAAAATTAAATACTATAGAATGTGTTTTGATATGATAATTAGTTGCTAATTTTTTTTATAATATTACTAATTACAGTTGATGCGGCATATATCTATTAAAATTACATTAAATAATTTACTTGAAATGTACTTTTTTTTAATAAAAATTAATTTAAAATTTAAGCAATAGAATAATATAGAAATGATTGCAAACATTAAAAGTGTATCTATATATATAAGAATATATGGAATCACTCGCTGCGTCTGACTATGCGTCGACTGTTATTACTGCTCGGTGCCGATCCGGCAACTTGTATTTTACTAACCACGTGGCAATGTCCGCATACCAGGAGATATCGAGCGTCGACCGGTTGCTCCATTCAAACAATGGGCAAGGATAATTCACTAAATCTACTCTGAAAGAGCTGAGAATATGCGAGATCAGAAAAGCGAGAGAAAAAGAGAGAGAATAGAGAAAGTGAAAGAGAGAGCTTAAGGTAAAGCAAAAGAGAAAGTGCAAGAGAATGAGTGGTAAGAGGGCACCCTCCAGGTACCTGAGGATAGTTAATAAGGGGGTAGCAGTGCGAAAAGGGGGCACCAATGTCTTGGCTTGGGTGCTTCGGGGTCCTCCCGTCACCCAATCACGTCCTGGCGAAGCTCGCCATATTTCGCGGGGCGGAGTTCTCTTCTCACTCTCCTCGTGCGACCGACTCAGCCGCTATGTTCTACTATTATTTTAAACCCTTCGCCACCCCTTCCCCTCGTCTCCGCCACCGACCCCTTTCTCCATCTGAACCCCTCTCGTTCGCCAGTTTCATTCCCCAGTTCTCCTTACCACCTCCGCTCGGCACCCCGTACGATCCAGCCTCCTTCTCTCGCCACCTTTTCCAGAACGGACCTCCAACTACCCCCTTACCACCTCACCATTGCGTCTCGTGCCTCCGGGCGGAGATGAAAATTTCCAGACTTCTCGCGATCGAAACCGAATTGTTATTTCACGAGGTAGTCGACCCTCCGCCATCCACCGACCTAACTCTCTCTTTCTCTTTTGCCCTTGGGCAGATGTATCTACGTCGCGAAAGTCCTCGTGGCTCCTACTCTTTTTCTTTCATGAAAAAAAAATAGTTCCATTTCTTTTTACACAAGTGATCGACGAAAAGTCTAACATTTACCACGACTCGTACAAGATTGTAAACTTTAAAATATTTAAACGCTATTATTATTTTACAAATAGTTATTAATTTTAGCGACTAATCGGATAAACAAGAAAAGTAATAAAAAAAATAATATAAAATTATAAATTATAAAATTTAATATACAAATAAAAATACGTGTAAGTATACATGAAATTAAAACGTAATATAATTTTTTAGCAATTTATATTTCTAATATTATACATAAATTAGACAGATTAAAGAATTTTAAAAATGTTATCATGTTACTTTTTACTTCCTAATATTTAATTTCAGCAAGCATAATCTGCCGTAACATAAGCAAGAGCAGATATATATACATATACATTTTGATGATGCATGTCTAACACTAACGATCTGCCAACAATAACATGCTGCCGGCATTCTCTATAGGAGTGCATGTACCGAAAATTGTAAACACGAGTTCCAAACTTTGCATATATCTTTATGTATCCACATATAGCAGATATAATATATATATCCTTTAAATTTTCAATATAGAATGGATAACTTTTATTAATACATTTATTAATTTAATTATAGATTATTAATTATAGATTATAAATTATTATATATTATTTATTTTATTTATTAATATTAATTCAATTATAGAACTTTTTATACGCAATCATGCATGCTCCTTAAAATTCTTAAAATGTTCTCCATAATAAAAAATACGATTACGTCATCTTAAGAAGAACAGAGAGAAGAAATCTTATAATTTAAATTTATACAAGTACCGCATAAATTCGCACGCTCACGCTTTACCATATTTATAATTTTTACTGTATGGGATCTTCTATGTTAGCCGCATCCGAAATGATAAAGAAATTATTCATATTCATATTCATATTTTCGCGACACATGCTAAAATTATCTAGGAATACGTTGAAAAATAGCCACTTTATATGTTGATTAAAATTCAAGCGTTTTCCTGTTGAAAATTCAAAGCCTCCACTAGAAAGCCAAATAAGTCCCGAGTACACGTATTCATATTCTTCTTTCTGTCTCCGCGCCGAGATTTAACTTTCAACCAAAAATCCCACATATTCTCTGTACGAAAAAATGTCATTGCGTCAACTAATCTGGATAAACAATTTTTTTTACTTGTCCTGTGATATGTAGCTATTCAGCATTTTTAGTAAATATCTGCGTAATAAAAATTCCATGTTTGATTCTGCCGTTTGCTGATCAAACTCGCCATATTCATACGATTTACATCGATATCATTCTCTAACAATCAATTTGTTGCCTACGAAATTATGGAAGAGAATACGCACAGACTACTACTAATCAAGCATGGCAGGGCTATAACTAATACACACACACACACGCACACATATAGTTTCAGTTTCCCGAGATCGTTTATCATGAAACAGTTAATATTTGAACAGCTGGACGGATTTATGCGCGGCCGTTAACAAAATACCACAAAATTTTCTTCGTATAGATTTCGTTTACGATAATTCGTCATAAAATTAAAAAGCTTAGAGCTTCGTAAAGATAAAGATATTGTTCGCTCTACGAAAAAGGCAAATTCGCGCCTTTATATACGAGCAGGAAATGATATAAAATGACGCCGTACGACGACCAAACGACGGCAAGTTAACATCTACATCACGTATTTTCCGTTCAATATCTCTCTTCTATCCTCTTCTTTTCTTTTTATCTCTTTCTCACCACTTTCTGTACCACTTTTGATTGAATCTTTTATGATTATTACACAGATATTGCGGACGTATTGATAATGAACTTATTGATAATAATATACATATATGTATACATATGATATAAATATAAAAATATTGAATATTGTTGAAAAATTTTTCAAATAATTCAATATTTACTAGATGGAAAGAGATTAAAGCTTTGTGACAAATGTTGATATAAATATAAATTAAAAATTATTGATCAGTTGATATAAATAATATTTTATAGAAAACATCGTAATAAATTACATAAATGTGTACTACGTTATACTAACGTTTAACATCAATAACGTAAGATGATCAAGAACATAATATAATATCGTCCAACATAATATAATATAGTCCATATGCAAAGAGAGAAACAGAATTAATTTTAAAATTTATTTGAAACTAGAGTTTCTATATATTGTATATACGTATATAAAATGGTCACTTCTCTTTTCGTAGAGTATTTCCAACCATCGATCACATGTCCAATGCAAGACAGAGTAAATTTAGAATGAATTGAATCTCCGCAATAGTTTCCATTGCTGTTGCTGGCACAATTCATTAAGAGCAATTTAGACAATATTAATTGCTTTTTTATTTTCAAGCTAAAATTTGTGTTTGACAATAATAAATAAATTTTCCATATCTAATCATTTATAATTATCTACTAATTCACAATTTTACTATAGAAATATGTTATTATATGCTATACAAATAATATTAATTTTTTATCTCGTTGCACACAAAAATTTTTTTATGAAATGTAAATGTAAAATATAAAGCTCAATTGATTTAAACGTTAACATTTGAAAATGCTTGATAACTGAATAATCAATGGGAGGATGGACTGAGATTTAGACCAACAGGTAGAATTACTGGCACGGGAGCTTGGTTGGAGATAATTCATCGCTAATCGAACATGGGAGCGGGCAGGTGCGCAAGGGTTGGTTTTCACCCTTGCTGTCCTTAGTCGCTGTTGTACGTGGTCATGCTCTATAATCGGTCGCTCGTCTTCATTTAATGAAATTATACTGTGTGAATGGAACATATTCATTATATCTCAGATAAAGTGCTATGTTAAAATGTTAAGATTATAATTCAAAAATATATATACTTTTATGCAACATAATATTTTTTGTATTAAACATATTATTATAATTGATATATTTATATAATTTTATTGTAAAGTTTATAGTGTATATTAAAAAAGTTTAAAGTGTATATATTAACATATTCTTTTTTTGTTTATCAGTAGAAAAGAAAAAGGGGGAAAATTTAAATATTTATATTTAAGTTATTAACAAATATAAATATATCATTTTGTGAATTACAAAATGATTTTTACAAATAAAAGAACACATACGATACATATAATTCACATCTTTTATATAAAGATCAATATCATATTTCCATAAATAAAAGTTTAGAAATTGATTACATATTTTTACTCTCTCTCTCTCTAATGTAGGATTGATTCAATTAGTTGAAGTTAAAAAATAAACTTAATTTGAGTTCAACGTTATCCAATCAGCTCGTGGGATTTCAAAGTTAAACTAGGTTCAACTTTCTACAGTTTGCAGATATATACCCATGAACATAACATCGGGTATAACAATAACAAGAAGTAAATGAATATAAAAGAAGAAACAAAATAGAATGTTTTTGTTTTTGTTGTAATAGAATGTATTTATATATAATTTTTAAATTATGTGCGTTATATATTATAACATATTTGCATATGTGTGAACACGAATATTATAATATACGATATATGGCGTTAATATCGGTACGATAATGATTTTATTCGTGAATAACATTTACAGTTGCGTCTATGCGAGCAATATCCGAGGGATTATTGAAATTAATGATCCACGTTAACTGCGTTATAAACTAAAATCATGTAAAATGTATGAACTCGAGCCGTGATTTACGTCCCTAATGCTTCGCTACGGAGTGAAGAAAGGTAATGTTATTCATGTAATAAAAGCCGCGTCATGAATATTCAAGTACTTAATATCAAAGTTTTGGTTAATGCAGGAAAAAAAAGTTATTTTTTTAAGGCTCATAATAATTATATTCTTAATGTAAAAATTAGACTTAAACAGATGCATAAATGGCATGCAATTGTGTAGAGTAACAAACTTGAATATGTAATAAGATTTCTGCTCACATAAGTAACGCAGGATCTTTGTAATGGAAAATAGTACATCTTGATAAATCAGCTATTTTACCTGAAACAAAAGAAAATAAATTTTTATTTTTTTCCACCTTCGACAAAGTTCTCAGGAAACAAACTTACTGCTATTTAACTTTGCAGATAAATTTTTGAAGTTTTTCAAATATTAAAATAAATAAATTATATACCTTTTAGACTTATTATAGTTCCAAAAAAAGAAGAGAAGGATAGATGGATCAATTTTATACCAACTTATTTTAATTCAGCATATAAAGCTATTTATAGAACTTTATTTCTCTCTTATAGTAGCTGTTAGTTTACGGAACTTAATATGCAACTATATATAATTTTGTTGTCTTCGCAAATCCTAGCATGAAATTATGGATGAATTGTAGTGTTTTCTAAAAGATCGCAAAGGCAGTTGTTGAATGTCCCTTTCTTACAACATGAAGATATATCGTCCGTTGGCTTGAGTGACTGAGAAGAGTTCGGAGTTGGACAAGGAAGAACGACAAAAGAAGCAAAGTGAAAAGAGAAAAAGCCAACGCGTGATGTACAATATTGTTAAAAGCATAGAAATAGAACAACGTGGAGCGTCGTTCTGCACATTCGAGGTTAGGCTGACAATGACAAATGATATCGTCCACCGTCCTCAAATTTTCTTATTATCCCCCACGTGTGTTTTTGCACGAACGTACATTGCAATTTACGCTTACCTTCAAGCGCCTGGTCTAGTCAATAATTTTATAAATTTATTTTGAATTTTTCATATGCATAGAATATCTTTTTTGCTTGCTATATTTTCGATATTTATATCAAATACATAAGCATATAAATCAATTTCTTGATTTACATTTTAATGAAAACCATACAATAAAATTTGTGTCCTATACTAATTGTAAGAAGAAATTGGAAGCCACGTTATATTGCCTTGGAATAATCGAATAATTTATCGTGCTTCTGTAAATTGGAAGGGTCGTAATTATTGTTTGAGAAGGAATAATTTCCAACAATTTTGTAAACAGAGTAAATGGAAACTCAAAAGTACAGAAGATAATTTTATACTATATACAAAGTGATTAAGGATTAATACTTATAAATATATTCTATTTTCCTTAAAAAAAAGAAGAAAAAATATTTGCATTATTCTTTTTAATATATATAGTATTTATAATATTATTTATTACTAAGTGATTACATTAGATATTTTTAAAAAATATTATTTTGTAACAAATATTTTGCGTAATTATTATTACAAGAACAATTGATGAAGCTTGTATTCGGCAAGAAAATTATTTCTTTCCATATTTTAAATTATCTAAATTTCATTATTTATATAAAAAGAAAAAAATTTATATATCTATTCTATATAATTACATTCCGAATGGTATTATAACTTTGTTTTATCAGGATCGCATAAATTATTCAAAAGTTAAACGGTTCTTTTGTCGTTCTCAAGTCCACCACGAGTGCCTCTTGTATAAACTCTGAAGCACAGTCTCGAGAGAAAGCGTACGACCTTGTCCGTTGCTTGTGCGTTGTGCATATACGTACGCAGATGTATACATGCATACTCATGCTTGTAAAGAGAGCGAAAGGGGACGAAGAGTATATACGACTATGGCTTTCTGCGAGACGCGCAGTATAGGCAGGTAGACTTTGGGGAGGGATGGGCGCGGAGTCCTGTGGAGAGCCAGGGATAATAGGGATGAGTGGGCCAAGGGATATGAATCAAGCTGAGCAAACATTGAACTTGGAGATACGGTGTTGCCGCACGAAAGCTACATACCGTGGGCAAAGAGGGGAACGTACCTCGAAGTACACCTTCGCGATTACAATTCTCAATTTTCTCCTATCCACCCCTCGACCCCAGTTCTCTCTTTCGTTTGCGGTGGCGGGAGAGGGGAAAGAAAATGTCCCTCGTCGACCGTAACTCTCCCTCCTCGATACCGAAATATGCATATACCAAATATTGATAGTGCGAGAGACTGAGTGTTTGGGGGAACGTCAGCTGTCGCATAAAATTTTCCGCTGCCTCCAGTCGGACTGGCCGATGAAAGAAAGTGTCAGCCATAACAAAATTATTGAATTTTAAAATAGCGCTAGATTAAGTCGGAAAAATAATAGTTTCGAAAAATAAGGCCAATATAAATTTTACTCTAATTTAGAATAAAATTTTATAATGCTAGTTTAAAAAGAGACAAAAAAAGGAGAAAATAGAGAGAGAGAGAAAAGAGAAAGTTTATTTAGATATCGGGTAGATGTGGTATTATTCGATAAACATGAAATTTATTCACACAAAAAAAATATGTAATAAAAGTACAATTTAAATTTTGCTTTTAAATAGAATTGAACTCATATATGTTACATGTATGCTTTTTTATGGCCGGTCATAGCATGAGAATTCAAATTTAATATGCGTGTACTTATTCACATTTGATATAGATATCTCTGCTCTGAGAACTATGTACAAATTTATAATTTAATTGCCTAATAGTCAAAGAGTCAAAGCTCACTCTGTGACGAGTCGCTATATATAAAGAGTTTTGTTAATTGAAGACCCTTTCTCCCCTGACTTCTCAACATGAGCCGTGACGCTTTGAGAAAAGGTCGCGTATACGATATAGCGAAACGCAATGTCTCATCCCCAGGGATATCATGGAAGTGGCCTTTCCGTCTCCTATTCCTGATGTTTTAGTTATTAACCCCTCAGCATACTAGACTGGAATATCTTAAACGGGCAGGGACTTTTTAAGCAAAAACTTTATCGCTTATACGCTAGCAGCAGCAGCGGCAGCAATCTGAATGACCGAATCGTGCAGTCTGCCAAAATCTCCGGCAATAAATCGTTAATATTCTAATTGGCAAAAAAGAGAGAGTGCGTCGGGGCCTGTGGGGAGAAAAACGGTAAAATACGACTACTCTTCAGATTGATTCGGAATTCGCGCAAATTGCTCGTGAAAGCAGCGGTTACAGCGGCACGTTTGTATCGCAGTTAAATCGATTTGTTTAAATGGAAACGTTAATTTTCGACGTGGCGTTAAGCGCGATATCGTATCTCTCTCCTTATTTTGTGTCAAAAGCGTAAATCTAGGTTTGCAGTGCGTGTACAACTACAAATTTCAGCGGTAACAATTGTCATCAGTCTCTTTTGTAAGCGGCTGACACATTTGCGTATTCCCGCGTATGAAAAATGACGTTGAATAATTCCACTGCTGAAAGCTCGTTTCGCCGAATAATTAATTCTATTGAACATTGTTCTCTCGCGAAACATTTTCAACAAAACTGATTGAATTTTTAACATCTTCATGCATTAACGAGAGCCGCATATATTTCGCATTCCGGCAGGAATTGTCGTTATTTATTGTTATGTTTGTTATTATTTATGGAAGCTTCAAATAGATATTTCTCGGATGATCGATGGCGCCGAAAGGTTTCTACGTATAGATATCTGGATTTATAACTTTTCTATGAAACCTTTATAACACGCGATAACTATATTTCAAATGCCAGCATATATCTCACATTGTAGAAAGCTACCAGTATTATTTATAATTTTTTATTATACATGCAATATTTGAAATTTGAGTGATATCTATCTATAAATTAAATCTGGCTTACATATATATAACATATATATAAAATCAGCTTTATTTTTAATCTAATCATTAATTAATTTAATTAAATGTATCAATATATATATATATATATATATATATATATATATATATATAAGATGAAGAGATTAATGTAAGGACATGTAATAGATATGCGTACTCGGAGATTTAATGCGAAACTTCATAACGTATTTCTCGATACATTGTCATATACATCAACGAGAGACAAAGCTAAAGTTTGTCGGGAAGAAAGAAGATACGCCTCACAGGAGAAAGAGAGAGAAAGAGAGAGAGAGAGAGAGAGAGAGAAACAAAGGAATTGCAAGGAGAACAAGAGAAGGAAGAGAGAATCTTTGTGCGAGTTGGCACACAATGGCAACGCGAAAGTCAACTCCCTACCGGGCCGGAAGTCGACGGTCGGCCATCTTGGCAACCGGATGTGCATCCTAAATGTCTCGCAAGGTTTGTACGTATGAATTGTATATGACATTCTCCTTGCCTTCCTATTCCCGTCCTCATTTCGTTACCCTTCTCTCTCACTCCGGTGCCCTCTATCATTTTACCTTCCCTCGTTTTCCGCGGCTCCTACGCAACATTATCATCGTCGAGTTTTAACTCGACGTCGGGCGAACGCTCGTTGGCAGAACGAGGACGAGGAGCAGGACGAAGGCGACGACGACGACGAAGATCAGGAAAACTTCATCCAAAACGGCATCGTAGAGCGCACATCGGCTATGTACGCACAATAGGTGTTACGCATTTATGACTTACGACGATATTTCGCGGCGCACATACACGCTAACGATATGAATGCAAATGTGCAAAATATAATAAAATCTTTCCGTTAGAACGAAAAGTACGAGGAAACATAAAAAAAAAAACGCTCTGGATCTTTCTCTTGTCCGTCTTATTTTATCGGAAGACCACCATCCTCTTGACGACGAACACTCCGACCGTTCTTGTCCTCATCGTCTACGTCGTATTTTTTCTTTTTTGTCTTATAATCGCGTCTTCGATGTCGCATGTTGTACCTTTCTTCGAACAAGCGGTTATTAAATCAAACGCACGTTATGAAGCGTATAATTGAATGACAGTCCAGAGATATAATTTTACGATTCAAGAATGATTTAAAATGTAAAACAATGCGAGGAATTAACATTTCTCTCAATAAATGGTTTTTCAAGGAGACATAAGAGAGAAGAGCAAAGAGAGAAAAAGAGTGAAAAAATTCATAGATTTTTTTATGTAAAAGTGTCAAAAATATCTTATTGTTTCTCTTTTCTCAGTTGCTTTTTTATATTGGTGGCATTATTTATAATCAGCTTTGCTTGTTTTATTTTTGTTGTTGTCTTTTCTTACTCACTAAATTTATTCAAAATTTATGTATTTTTTTTTTAAGTCAGAGAGAGCACGGTAACACATTGTAAACAGTATGGTAACAAAATGAAAGTAGACAAAAAGAAAGACAGAGAAAATAAAAAAACAGAAAAAAAGAAAAATGAAAGATTTGTGACGATAATATATGTATTATTTACGTAATCTTAAAGAAACTGCATATTGCTTTGTCTCTCTCTCTTTCTCTCTCTTTCTAATGCTAATATTATATCGAATTAACTGTTAATTAATTTGGTCATGAGTGTATTATTTGTGTGTTATCTTTCTGCAATCGTATATTATTGCCAAAAATAATTTACAGATTAATAATTAATGATTGTTTAATAGTATATAATAAAATAATTAAATGATTTTATTAATTTCAAAACAAATGTAAAAGTTATCTTAAATACTTAAGATTTATATGTAAGAAAGATTATTAACTATTCTCTATTAAAAAATAATTTACTATTTCATTGTGAAATCGCGTAATTACGGAAACCAATTCATCAGTTCGAGCGCTGATAACTTCTATTTACACGTTCGAGATCGATTTGCGCCACGTCAAATGGCGACGCAATTCGCGATACTCTAGCGGAATAAAAATTTCTTTCCCGCTCGTGATACTTCGTCGTTATCGGTTTCAATTTTCGCCGGAGCAATAATAATCCACCAAGGTGTGCGGTAACTCGTTCAAACGTAACAGAGCGAAACAGTTTAGAGAGAGCGTGATAACTCGCGCGTACGGCCGTTTAAAGTTGACCGAGATAAGGAACGATAACAAATAGTGGGAGAGTTACGAGGCAACGGAGAAACGAGGTCGAAAGATCGGTAATACCCGGGGGAGAGCTTTTTCTCACGAAGCGGTCTTCTCGTGAGGGGGTACGCGAGGGTGAGAAAAGGAGAAATAGCGGAAAAGGCAACCGCCGCGCCGAGTTCCCGAGAAATATTCTACAAGAGGTTACCGAGACCGTGCATTTGCAGTATCCTGGGATTGCGCGTCGGTAAATCCGCGAAATTCTTTGATTTAGTTTAGCATTCTTGGTGTGTGCCGCCTCTGTGCGTACACGTACACATATACGTAAACACATATGCATCGCCGCGAGAAGACGACCGCATGCACACATACATATATGCCGCGTAAATGCAAAGATAAGCTCCGCGGAAAGGGATCACTCTGGATCAGGAAGCACTCACGACACGCCTTATTTCATTGTGCGTCTCCTCTATATTTCTGGTAATCTCCGCTTTGCCATGGGTTCCTTTCAACCGTCATCTTTGCGTGGAACTTTTTTGTATCGCAGTATGTAATTAAAAAAGTTTATAACGATATTAGGCAAATTAATGGCGCAAAATAACACATTAATGTTAAATTTTTAAATATATAGTGAATTTTTAAATATATCTAGTTATTGAATTTACCTCCTGCTTCTTATATTTGCTTTTGCGAATATATTTAAAGAATGAAAAATTAATATTATTTGCCAGCAGCGCAAATTTATTCGCAAGATGTCAAGAACGACATTAACTCCACTATTTGTATGTACCTTGTACGTAATCTGAGAGAGACTATGTAATTTCATAACAAGCAGCATGTTATTATTGTATTGCCGGCTAAAGATTCTATTAAATAACAGAACACGTACAACAATTATCGTCAATGTGTTGGCTCGAAATGCACCTGTTTTTTAGGGATCTTTTTACTCACTAACAGCGATAGCTATTAACCTCGCTATTTCGTTTGTTGGTTTGTAACACAGCAAGGCTTCCAACGGACAAATTTAATGAAACGGAGTGCTGCCCATAGCGAAAACCCTCGTGTTCATATTAAATTCCGTTTGATATGGCGCACAAACGTCAATTTTGTCATACGCTTTCAATTCGTATTTTATGCAAATCCTGTCGCAATAAGGGACGTATGAGCTTTCCACTGAACATGCATGCCTTTGTGTGACTGGCGAGTTTTCGCGTGATTTCTATTTCAAATTGAAATGAAACGATACATCAGAATTGTATATCGTACGATGGTTTATTTAAGAAAAGGTGTTTTTTAGAAAAGATATTTTTAAAAAAAGAAAAAAATAAATTCTCACTTCTTTTCTTATCTCTCTTTCTTAAATTAACATGTAAAAGTAGCTGTATGACAAAGATGATCTTAACATATGGAATAGCAATGTACATTATACAGACAGAAATGGCGACGTGTTCATTTCGCGTATTACTTTCATTCCAACGCACATGGAATGTATTTGCCATTAAAATTCAGGCCGACACAGCTCTCTGTCTTTCGACGTAAAGAAAGAAAATTACCTTATGAACAATGCAGATAGACTGCTTACAAACTAGTGCTTTTGAGAACTATTTGCATTTTTTTTCATTTAGCTTAAATGAAAATGTAACATTTGAGAAATCTTTCAAGCAATGGATAGTTCATTTAAAACAACAAAAAAAAAAAAATTCAATTTAAAATACAGACAGTTGGACAAAAGATATCTTTGATTAATTTTTTCTATGATATGATGTGATATTGCACAGAAATAATTTCCGCTTAAATGCACATTTTAAATTTTTCTTACATGATATAAGAAATTATATTTTTAATCGATTTTATATAAACAAGAAATCGGTGGTACGATGTATCCTTTTTTTCCTTTCTATCTTTTTTCTATTATCTTCCTCTCGCTCTAACTTGACAAGAAGGAGAAAATTGTAAAATGCTGTGAACGACTTTTCGCTCATTCATATTCCCCCAATGTAGCGCAGCAATGCGATTAACTACCTTGCCATACATACTATTGGATACCCTACCATTTGCCGTCGTCTCTCATTGATGCTGCTCTCAAACTCTCGCTTTTATCTTTCTTTCTTTTTTTATTTTTCACACAGGTACGCGAGTATGTATATACGCGAGATCGTACTTCTTCCCGCGCATCTCTTCTTTCATCTCTTCGTGATATAAATTCATCCCTCTAACTTTTCCTTCGCTCCCCTTTCTCGCCCCTTCCATCGCTCTTCATTTTCAGTCAACGACTGTTCTGGGTAACGCATCGATTCGCTTCTAACTCACTCCGGTAAAATACCCTCCGAAACCATTGCGCCTTCCCCCTTTTACTTCATTTCTCCTTTCGTTCTTTCGTTCCCCCTCTGCCGTCATCTCTGCCAGTTTACTCTTCCTGATTAGGCTTGAGGGATGAAAAAAGCCTCGTCTACGCTTCGAAGCGCCGTATAAAGACGTTAATGCCGCGGCGCCATGCGCCGATAGGTGGATTGGAACTCGCGGAATCCGGGACCGTGATTGCGAGATGGTACGTGCCCGTGGCAAGGCAGCTCACGTCGAATACACAAACGCAGTTTACGCGAGTCATAGTTTGATTAATTGCGCGTCGAATCGAATCAACGGCACGATAGTATATTATATCATCGCATATATGTACATACGTCGGCAGGATTTATCGGTCATTAGAATAGATAATTGCTTTTTGAAACTATTTTATTATGCAAGCAATTATTATTATTTTGCACGTACATTAATACAGTGACTTGCTATTGAGTTTATTAATGCTTAAAAGAGAATTATTATTTTAATAAACAGCATAATAATATTGAAAAAATTAGTGTATAATAAAAGAATAATTTTTTTCATTGGATACACTTTATACAAAGTATATTGATCTTAGAATTACACAAAAAAAAATTATGTCAAAATTTTTTAATAAATTCTTTTTTGGACACAAAATGTAGAAACTAATGATAAGAGAGAGAAAGAGTTAACTATATAATATTTTTATTCGTTTCTGTCAACAAAAGGAAAGAAAAAAATACTTTTAAGATTTATATATAATTCCTCAAATAATTTATTTAATAATTAATTAGGCAAATAAAAAAGACGTGAAATTTAAATAATAGCTTTAAAAATTTAAATAAGCTTTAAATAATTATTCTAGATTCTAAGCAAAGGAAACAGAACATAGTCGATTGTTTCATGCAATCAATACTCAATGTAAAATTTACTCATGCCTCCTTTTGAAATTTGTAATTACAACTAAATTTGTAATTACGAGAATGTACAATAGGAACAATATCTATTTTAATAACAGAACATCGAAGCGCGGGAGCATCGCGGAAAATTGCTCACCACTCGTGGGCGAGACTATCCATCGCCTGCCAGCATGTAATTACTCAAGCGCGGTTAAACGGGGTCCCTATTGTGCCGCGCGAAAAGAAGTAACATTACATCGGGCCACACGAGCACACATATATATATATATAATCGCTTTAAACCGGGCGCGAACGTTACTCGGTGATATACGCGGCAAAAACTTGGCCACTTTATTCATATGCCTCCAGCTCCGTGTTCATAACCTTCCGCGGCGAGAGTATATAAAAAAAGCGGGTATGCAGCCACCCCCTGGCAACTCACCTCGTCCTTCTCCCCCTTGCTGCGGCAAGTCCGCCTCGGTGAACGCGCCTATATTTCTTCCCCGCGCCCCGGCTTAAATATGCTTAGATTCAGGGTAGCTTGATATTATGTTGCTTGCCCGGATGGTGGGGCCGGGGGAAGGAAGGGAGGGGGGTGAGGGGGGGATGGGGGGAGGGGAATCGAGGGAACGAGGCTTTCCGAGATATTTCAACAACGGCTGCGTTTCGCATAGCCCGAAAACTTTCCTCTGCGCGGCCGTGATTCTGACGCATACTTCATCGGCATTCGACGAATCGAAGGGTGGAAACGGCGTTTTGGAGGTGAATTGTAGATGCAAGGGTGTTGAGAGGAGGTTGGCGAACGCGCGGAGCTCTTCGCGTTTTGCAAACGCTCAAGGCGCTCGACTGTTGAGCCTCCGGAACTTATTAAACTCCGTAATTAAAGGGTTCTTGATCATGCTGGTTTAGATTTAATTACGCGGTCGTACGTCAGAAGTAGGACATTAATTTGCTCACTATTTGCAAATTTCTTTCCTCAAATTTGCACATTTATTTTTATAAGGCATCTGTCACAATTGCAAGAATAATAGCTGATAAATATATATTACACATATTTAGAAACAATAAAAACTATTTCTATTGTCAAACATATATCGTTGGCAAACATATACCATTACGTGCGCAAAAATATTGACATGTTTTATATTTTAGATACTTTAATCAACAGCCGTAACATAAGTATAATGTTAAATGCAAAAATAAAAATTTAAACAAAAAAAGAGAGAAATGTTATTTTATCAAAACGTAGTATATTACTTTTTACTTTTTATTTACTCTCGTTACAGCATAATTATGTTGCCAAATACTTTATTTTAATATAGCCGATATTAAAATGAGATTAATTTTAAGCCTGCATAGAGAGAATCATGCGCGGTGAATATTAAAATCGGGAGAAAAATCAAAACGAACGAGATATGGTAAAAAGAGCGAAGCGGCTCGCGATATTCGAACGGGAGATGAAAGTCAAAAACCAAGAATCCGGAGATAAATCACGTCGAGGGTTGAAAGGCGGTAGTGTTGGAGTCAATGGCCCTTGCCCGTAGTTGCCCGGGTTTTTGGTTTTTGCTATGGCATCCTCTTCCACCCGACTTCCCGGCCTCCGTAGTGTCCTGGGTAATGGACTAGAAGGATAATAATGCTCTGTTTTACAGCAGCGGAGTGCTACCTCGGCGCTGCTGGGTGTATATGAAAACATCCAGCAAAATATCCACCGGATACCCGCCTCCGTAAGTTTGAGAGATGGTTGGTGTACATAGTCTGTCTCTCTTTCTCTATTTTCAACATCCCTTGGCTCTTTACTCTTTTCATGTCCTGCTGTGATTCCTGTCTTTCTGTCTTTTGTGTAATCATTAATTTTTTCGCGCTTTAAGATATTTATGTGAAACTGACTTGTCTTATTTAGAGATAAGTAGAATTAATCGATAAAAATATTTTTAAAATTTTACAACAGATTACAAGTAAACATAATGAAATTATAAGCATTTAATTAATCTCTGTCGGAGCAAAGCTTAAAGTAAACTTAATCATGTAAATTTTATTATAATTTATTATGGAAAAAATAGATTTTAAATTAATCACGAAATGTATAAAAAGAAAGAACATATCTTTTACATTAGAATGGAGCAACCTTTCATATGTCAATGCATCATGCTGAAAAGTTTCATATATCGACGAGTACCGTTACGAAATGGTCGCCGCGGTTACGTTTCGTCGATGCAGCTTTTATTTTCGTCGTTTACTTTATAGAGAAAGTTCTGCGGCAAGCGGGCCGAATTCGAGGCGGCGAGAGGTAGTGATAGATACGGCTGGAATATAGCACGAAAAAGGCGCTGGGGAAGGAGGCAGCAAAGCAATAGTAACGTTTACGGGAATTGCACTTTCCAAAGAAATCCTACAATCTCCCCACGAATCTCCCTCGCTTTTCTTCGAGAAATGGTGAATGATAACATACGTACACATTATACATGGGGACATGCGCAAAGTAAAATGTTCATACGCATTATTATCAATTAAGAATAAAACAATATTTGTAAAAAATGCAGAAATATTTTGTATTTAAACAAAATAGTAATAATAATAGTAATAAAAATAAATAGTAATAAAACTTTTAGATGATTATTTTTACAATTATATCTATATAGACGTCTTTATATACGTTTCTAAAAATATTTTATGTTTTTATATTTTATGTGTTTTTATATTTTATATCTATATGTTTGAATAAGGTTTATTTATTTATTACACACAGTCATATAAAATAATTTTGTTGCATATATTTAAAACATTTTTATATTTTACTATAAAAATTATATTTATATATATATATATATATATATATATATATATATTCTTTTATTTTATTAAATAAATATTTTTCAGAACTACATTTCTCTTCTCTTACACGTGAACACAGTATGATATCTAAAATACTTTTCTATAAAGATATTAGTTTACATACAATGTTTGTTAAATCTTGTCAACTATAAATATAAACAAAATACTATATACATATACGTATCCTCATGTCACTAACGAAAAATACCTGCGTAGGTATCTCTACATTTTATTCGCGCATACACCACGTTTTCGTTATATTGCGAGAACTCGGAATAATGCAAGAACCATAATACGACCAGATAAGACAACCTCCACTGTACAAGTGACTCGCTTTATTTTATGCAAAAATATTCACACAAATATATAAGATTAGGTGATTTGATTAACATATAATTTGTACATAGAATAAATAACGGTCTGCATATAATAGCCTTTTAGGATGATCGTCAATAGGATATGTAGAAAAACTATTGCGTTATTGCCGAAAGTGTTATATATTAAAATTATAAAGAATTAAGATGATAAATAATCAAGATAAAAATAATTGTTTTCATGCATAATTCTTTTTTTTATTTTCCTAAAAAATATATATTTTTTTTTAAATGTATTATTGGTCTGCTACTCTCGTTGGTCTGAATTTCTCGATGGTATTGTCTCATACTCTGCACGGCATGTATAAATTAACATAGTCGTACCGTGCATTCGTTGTGTTTGCATTCGCGCCAATCGTGTCTAAAGATGGTTTTACTCGAGTGCAGATGTTGGAAAAATGAAGTAGCGCTTCTTTCCGCCAGACCTCTCGCTCGCTTCGCTTTGTCGTTTGGAAAACAGAACGCAAGGTTAAATCATGAGGGCGACCAATGAGCCGGAAGGGAGGGAAGGAAAGAGTAAGAGAGAAACGCCATCATCCCACTCCACCGTCACAACCACTCGACCCTACTTATTTCAATAGCTTTCCCCTTGCTTCGTTTGAATAATTTACGTCTACTATATACACATGCATGCGCATCTTCTCCAAATGTCTGTATTTGTCTATATTCATTGACCGTATTCATCATAAGGCTTTGATGCACATAAATGCGAAATTTTTAAATATAATACTGATCTTATTCATTGCAATGCGCTAAATATTTAATGTGATTCAAATTAAACAAAACATACTTTTACGTTCAATTGCACATCATGTCTCGAAATAGAATAGCAAATCCATTTCCTTTGAATTATTTCTGAGAATAGCGCACGATTTATATGAAAGCACTAGAGGCCGATATTCACAACCCTCCTTTCATCCACGAATATACTCTCTCACCGCCCTTGAGGGCTACCATAACTGGACTGCAAAATTTCCGATGCCTGGCACTGAAGTATTTATGAAGGTGTACCCATTCTCGCATCCTTTCTCGCACTTTGCGCAGCCCTGTTTCTCTGGTCTTTATATTGCACATTCTCTTATTGCTCGTTCTCGCTCTGTTCTCCGCTCTTTATTTTGCTTATATAGTCGATCTTATTATTCTTGTGAAAAAGCCGCGGGAGTTAATTTGGAGTCTTCTCTACGCGGGAAGGGAAGTGCAAAAAATGGGCGAGGTACCACCATTCGCTTCGTGCACCTTTTTTCACGATCCCTTTCCACTCAGGTTACCGGTGTTGGCACTTGCGTCTAATCTTTATCCGATATCTCGATTCGCGGCTGTTGGTCGCTTAAGCGCGCAACGGCGATGTTCGGTGTATGAGTGTACAAAGGTGGAGCGAATGGTTGTACCAAATGACCGAGTGAGAGGAGACGGCGGTGAAAAAGTGCGGCGATAATGCACGCCAGCATGCCAGCACTCGCAAAGGTAAAGTGGCACCTGAACACAGGTGAGCATTTTTAATGATACCACTGCGCGAGCCGGTAATAATAACCCGACACGACGTATCCGAGAAGTTTCTGTCGGATCTGAGCCGTGATAATCACATCCGCGATGCCTGTGAGAAGGTATAATAATTTGTCGTGGAAAGTGCCACAATTCATTTGCATCGTGTGCCTGTGAATGCACTTGGACAGTGATATATTTATGCTCTACTTGAGCAATTGCAGTCGCGCAACGATGTAAGTACACATTTACGCGGGGAATGTGTATGATTACGTATTTTGAAGAAGTGTCAAGCGCGCATTTATGTGCATGCAAAATGTCAAACATCTAGCCTCATGCAATTTAACCATCACCTTATAACTAAAGCAAGATTAAAGTTGATCGTTAAAACTGCACCATTTAAGCAATATTTAATTAAATCTTAAAAATAACGCATATTTCAAATAATATTGATTCATGCATATATCTTTCTCATTCGCCTTTTACGAAAAATGCTTTTTTAATAGATTACAATTCATCCAGCCAACACTATTTGCAATTAAAAAACGCGATTAAAATATGCGACTGTCCGTTATTCGATGGGAATTTTGAGCAACGTGTTCTTGGGAATGCTTTGGGAAAGCCGATGACAGCGGTTACAAGCGGGAAAAAGATAACATTGGTAGACCTTTCAATTTGCGGATACCTCGGACCCGAAGCAATTCGAGGCTATGGGCGATGAATGAAATCTACAGAGAGGACTGATTTCAGATCGGCGCGACACACCGTATGTGTATACGTGTGTTTATATGCATGTATGTGTGGGCAGTATGGGCGTGGGTGGGTCCAGCGCAAAACAAACAAGGCTTACCGCATTGATCGCGGTAATCCCGAGCATGTACGTAGTCTCTCCGTCTGTATATATCTCTCTCCTGACTCTCACCGATGTATCCACCGGCACTCTCTCCCGCTAAACCCTCCCTACCCTATAAACCCTCTTCTATGTCGTACGTCTCTCGTAGGTACATGTGCGCTCTATCTGTGCGGTTACAGAAGTACGATCGTACAGTTCGTACGCGTTAACCTTGCGCGCGGATGGATTGTCATAACAGCCGGAGACACTAGACTAAACACTCCAACGATCGTGACCACCGACATGGACATCGTGCTTCCATTGCAATATCCGTGACAATATTACCCTTCGCCTATTTGACACTAACAGTATATTGATGTATGGTGCTGATAATGATGCAGAAAAACTTGCGAAAACTCGTCGAAAAAGATCGGCAGAAGATTAGTGTCGGTGAGAGCAGACACATGCATAATGTAATAAAAAACATAAAACATACAAATTACAAGATTTCATGCAATAATATTTATATTTCAATTATTATTTGCTTTATAATTTGCATTTATTTTCATCTAGAAAATTATTATATTATATTTAAAATATAGTATTTTAGATTTAATACAGCACGAATTTAGCACGATTTTCTGGATTTTTAAAACGTTCTAGCTTGGAATGCAATTGTATTATATAACTCCAAATAATTACACAGTAATGCAAAATAGTTAATGAGGAACAGATTGGATCCAGACAGAAGGGACGCGAGAGGTGTTATAGTCTGAAAAGCGGAACGAGTAATTAAGGAATTGGTTAATTTTAGGGTCATGTTTTATGGTACATTTCTTGCTTTTCCTCTCTGGATACAATGCAAGAGAGGGTTAAAAACCGTAGGGTTTGCCAATGATTTATAAATGGAGGAGGAACGGAAACATGTGCCACGTATTAAACGTTATCTATCTGAAGTTAATAATGTTCAAAAATCATAGAATACAAAATAAAATTATAATAATATAATTTGATTTAATTATGATGACATAATATTGTATTAATATTTTTAAAATTAGGTAAAAATATAATTATATATAAACTATATACATAAGTTATAAATAATAATGAAAACAACAAGAGAAATGTATATAACATTTAATACATTTTATTCTTATCTGTCGATAAAAATTAACTATCTTTATCGATAAAAAAAAGTTCCAAAAAGCTTATATTTAAAACTTTTCAGCTTTTTACGCGTACAATATAGTTAGTAATTTTATTGAAAAGTTGAAAATTCTTTCAACTTTTATGATAAAACTATTTTAGTCTTGAACAGAATCAAGCTGTTATTATATTTATTCTTTTCGGAACAAAGAATATATATTTATAAAAGAATATTACATCAGGAAATCTTAGAAGATTATTAAACATACTAACTTTATTCAATTTGCTTCAATATAACGATTAATTTTTCTTCTGATTTTTTTAATGCTTGACGATGCAAACTATTTCTCACTGTTTGTGCTTCTTTTTCTATATATTTCTCTTTACTTTATCCGTTCTTTGTCTACAACGGCATTTAACATTGCACGAAGATCGGAGGCGTGGTAGGATTATTCGCAGATACCGGATCGCCCGGGATACCCGGAGAAGCTCCGAATATCCGGTTGCCTCAACGCGATATCCGTGACTCGATTTCCAAGAGCGCCTCGTTGAAGTGTCTGTGTGTGTGTGTGTGTGTGTGTGTGTGTGTGTGTGTGTGTGTGTGTGTGTGTGTGTGTGTGTATATATATATATATATATATGTACTTACATATTTTCCTATTCCTTTCCGTTCTGCAACCGGGACGGCTTTGCTATAGTCCTTTTAGATTTATCGTAAACTCGATTTATTTGGCGGTTGTATATCACTCGCTCGTCAAATATCATGCCGCATTCAACGTCGAAGGTGCTGACACGTCTGCGCTTCGACGTCGAATCTATCCGACGAAACTGCGTTTGAGGTATCGCAAAAGCGCGATAGATAGGCGATATGAATGCAAACGAGCAAGTGACGAATCATCCCATTGTATATATCTCACAAGGTAAAATAAATTCAAAACTTTCGGCAAGTTTTTTGATTATAAGTTTTCTAATAAGCTTCAAACTAGAAGCTTTGTCGATAGTCTCGTCGTATAAAATGAGCTTTGTGGAGATGCCAGAATAATAAATCGTTTCTCAGAAGCTGTAATTACGTAACGCATACTGCATACACTTAACAATATATATTGTATAAAGCGGAAATAGACAGATTTCTCTGAGTTTTATGATAAAAATAGCAGAGAAAAAGCAGAGTAGAACGGAAAGGACAAATTACAGCAAAATATGTATAGGCAAGGGTGGACTTATTGGTTTTTATCTCCTTTACTTTACTGGGTGACTGTCAGTATAATTTTACTCGTTCATTTGTTCCAGACTTTCTGGAAAGCTTCTTTGCGTGTAGCCTTCGTATCAGTATTCTCGTTCTCGTTTTATATCCATCTCTTTTTTTTAATCTTTCTTAATCGATTAGATGTCTAATATTATGGCAAACGATGTATTTCTCTAATATTCAAATTTATTCTCTAAAATACTCTCTTAATTTTATGATGCCCAGCATTATAATAAATTTTGTAATCTATGTTAACATCAAAAAATTCCCAGTTTGTTCGACATTTTTTTAGTTTGCAGATTTGATAGTTAGGTAAAATGTGAGTAAAAAGATTAACGATATCGCCGTATAGCGTCGAGGGACGAAAGGCGATTGTGAAGTAGTATTCGTGTCCTCGTAGTATTCGTGTGGTCGTATCGTCTGACGAGGTCAAAGGTACGTCGCGAGCAAAAGAGAGAGAAATGAGAGAGGGGGACGGAAAAGGCCGGGGTAGTTCAGGTTGGCTGCAGCGAGGGTTGATAGCCAAGGCTCCACGTTTCATTAGCCCCGGCGGCTAACAGTTAACCGACAATTTAAACAATTTTTAACTTCGGAACTTTACCACCACGTTCACCCTCGTCTCCTTTCTCCTCTGCAGCCTGCGGCGTGGACGACAGCGAGTTGGACAAGGCTCGTCAGCGACCCGAGCACAGATTGACTCGAGCCGTAAGTAGAAAGAGGTATATGCGGTGCGACCAAGGGAGAGGGAAGTAGGCAGGAAGGAAAGGACAGGAAAGAAGGACACGGATCAACTTCGCAATATGTGATTATAAGGATAGTTAAAGTTTTAAATCGGTGCGGAACACGGTAAAACTCGTGAAACAGCCGAGCTAAGTCACCGGTGGTAGTTTACCCCAGGTATACCGTGCTTATATATATACATATATGCGCACACACAAACACAACATTCATACACCAAAACACGGCGACGACATCGCATCGCACAACCGTTGAGTCACGCTCGCGCACGTGCACGCTTTTTAATTTTACCGTATATAACTTCGCCATTCGTTTACTCGCGCTGTATGCACAGCCGTGTGTCTGGCTCTCGACGAAAATTCAATTGCTCGCGTAAAATGTACGCGCGCTGCACCAATGCTCGTTTCTCGAGCTTTTTGCACGCGATGTGAACGAAAAATTCTCTCGAAGACATTGGGCATCAATCGGTACGCGTTCACAATCGGACCGTTTTTCAATGAGGAGAACGCGAAAAAAATATTCCCGCGAAATCGCGAAACATCTCATCGATTGAGTTTCGATTAGGGACGGTTTAATAATTCGTTGCGTACGAGCTGATTTCGAGAATCATCATTTGTGCTGATGCAATTAAAAATACGGCATGTGTGACTACCTGTGTACAAGTGTATTAATTAACATAATTTTGTTTGTGCCTACGCCGCGATAATGCACTTTTGTTGCTATAGTTAATAATAGTTAATAATACGCGATAAAGAGTCCAAATTAATTAAAATATACTGGACTAATCTGTATTAAGCGCTCAACTGGTGCATTCATAATGAAGACCTGTATAGGAATTAATTACAATCAAGATAAAATTTTTCTGCGGAAAATTATAAAGATGCAAAAATAGAACATAGAGAAATTTTAAAGCATATTTGGGTATAGATATTAAATATAAAAAGATAAATCGCGCGTGTAAGGAGATATGAAAACGTGGAGAAAGGACATCTGACTATATTTAGCTATAATTACTATCTAATTTCACTTGTACGTATTTCGAGACAAAATATATGAATACTAATACGAATATAATATAAACGATAACAAACATCAATTCCTTACATGGTAGCAAAAATCTCAATGCATATTTTGTATAAATATATAAATATAAAAAAAGACAATTTGTAGATAACTTGAGAAAGTGGAGAATGGATGTCTGATTATACATAGCTTTAACTACTGTATAATTTCTCACATAATTGTTTTGAGACAAAACGTATGAATATTACGCGAATAAAATACAAGCGATAACAGACATCGGTTCCAATCAAGGTAAACCTGTCAATTCTTGCCCCTACATTGGCATAACAGCGTCGCGCTCCCTCGGCGAAATCGCCCCGGCTGTTACATTACTTCCCCCGGTTATATTTCGAGCGTATTTTGTACCACGCAATTCCGCGATTTCATTCGATAGAATTCGAAAATAACGCACGTTGGAGCCGCGCGGTACGGTTCGCGGCGTGCCATATTGAAATTTTTGTCAGAGGGAATATCAGGTATACGTGCGTTTCTCCCTTTGCAGGGAACGACAGAGAGACAAAAAGACAGAGAGAGAGAGAGAGAGAGAGAGAGAGAGAGAGAGAGCTCGATGGAAAGGGATGGTATTTCGATGGCCTGTTGCCGGCACGCCGCACGCCAGTAATATGCAAATAGCACGACTAAAGCGCACCTACACGATGACAGAGATGCTGGGGGTCGGGATGCACGCGTGATAGAAGGAGGGGAGTGAGGGGGAGAGGGAGGCTCAAATGTACGTAACTATACACGTCGGCTTTGATCAAGTGTAACAGCCCTCCGCGCTGGAGTGAACTCGATGAACGTTACGCGTGTAACCATGGAGTGTGGAAGAATTCGCGTTGTAATTTTCCCGAAAATTTCGATGCACCCTTGTTCGCCGCGCCGAAGGGAATTCGGGCTCGCCAAGCGGAGCGTTCTCGTCGCTCGCGGTCTCGTTGGTTCAATATACCTACATTAATAGGCATTCTGATCGAGCTAATTCAATTTAAAGCAATTTCTGCAGCGACTCGAACTTTTACGCGGCAAAGGATTTTTGGCCGTGTAATTGGAATATCAATGCGAGGTATTACTGTGTCCGTGTCAGCTGTGGCTAAAAAATTAAATATCTTTTTTGTAGCAGTTAAATTACAAATCTACAAATTTAGCATCACAGGTCTGTAGAACGTTATGCGAATTAACATAGATTTAAAAAAAAAATTTTCCTGAATTATAAAAATTCTATTTAAAATATACACACATATATATATATATATATATATATATATATATATATATATATATATATACATTTAGTTTAATTAAAACATAAACTGAGACTTTTCTAGAACAATAACTGCACATTTAAATTGAACAGTTGCAGTATATATGATATACTTGTAATACGTATTTTATTATTATCATGATCACATATGTGCGTTCAGAACTGTTTAGAACAATTTTTTTTCGAATTTAAACAATTTTTTCTTTTACCTTAATCAATGTAGTGCTTTAAAATACAATATTATAAAAACATTTAAAAATTTAAAATTTTTTGTAACTTTACAATTTTATTACAATTCTCTGTTAAAACGATCAAATAACGAGTGGTAACATTTCCATCAATATACCGAAATAATCTTGGCAAAATAGGATTATTATGTAAATGCAATGGTATGATTATTTCTGATTTATTATTTTTTAAAAATTTTTATGAGTTTCAATAATTTATATAATATTTTTTACATTGAACGTGTTCATATTATATTTTATTTATGATTAATTTTATTTTAGCAAAATAAAATTAATCAAAATACTCTTGCATGGGATTTATGAGGAATTATTTAATAGGTAGACCGATAAAAGCAAGAGTATGGAACAGTTGGTGGATCAACTTGCAAGAGAATAGAATAGCAACAAAGCTGTAATTAAAATAGTTTACGAACGCGTCCTCTCTAAAGGTAACCACGAAAGATCCACACAAATGATCCTTTGATCAATGAACTCAGATAGTATGTGCGTTTGTACATGTATGCCGATTACCGCTGACAAATACATAGACACTTCCTTTATCTCATATAATTGTATGGCAATCAATATATCAAATATAATGCTTGAGTTCAAAGGTCGGCATTAATAGTACCTGTAAATAATAAAAAGATGTAATTTTTAGTCTAAATTATAGCCAATAAATTTTTAAACTTAGAAATTCTATTACAATTAGAAATAAAAAATATTATTATTAGATTATTAAATTAGATATTAAAAATTTAAAACAACACTAATAGATATAAAATATCACTGAAAAGATGACTAAGAATTATTAATTCTTATTAATTATGTAATATAAAAAATACAATATAGATGTATTTTGCAATCCCACAAATTATTTTAAAGATGATAATTAGTTTTAATTCATTTAATAGTAATTCTTTCTCGAAATTACATAAAACTATAACAAATTAATGTAATTTTATGATAGATATCAAAAGTAATTTTACAATTCGTATTATTTTATTTAAGTCATAATCTTATTTAAATAAATAACTATGACAAAAATATCGCAACAAAAAAAATCTACATAATTCAAAAATTTGAGCGAACAATTGATAGCGAAAAAATATTTGGCAAGATTGAATGCGACAACAGTATATAGATCTGTGTACATGTCGCCTAGTGTGTATCTCGTATTATGAAGGGAACGAAACCGACTGAAGGCGAGACAGGGCATATAAACGGAAGAGGGAATACAGAATAGAAGAGGAAAGAGATAGGAGAGGGAAAGAGAACGACGACGGCAGACGATCCGAGCTCTGTTAGCAGCATATTGTAATGCGTCGAGAAGTTGGCGAATAAATCGAAGAAGCGTTGAGAGTAAAATTAGATAACAACTCTCGTTCTGGCTGCTGCCGGTAGAGAGCGGCTCTTCCCGAACTTTTAAGGACCATCCTCTTATCCCCCATACCTCAACCATCGCACAGCTCATCTCCCCTTTCCCTTCCTTGGGCTTGCTTTTCATGTCTTGACTCTCCCGGTCGTACTTCTTCCTGGCGCGGCAGTTCTCGACATCCGATCTCTCTCTCTCTTTCTTCTCTCTCTCTCTCTCTCTCTCTCTCTCTCTCTCTCTCTCTCTCACTTGCTCATTCGTTGGCGCAATGAGGGTCTTTACCTTTAGCTACTCATTTATTTGGAGCTTACATTATTAGGCGTTACTCCATTTCAAAATAATAGATTACCTTGCAGAAAGAAGGAAATACTTTTTGATTTTTTTTTTTTTAATGAACATAATTTTGAATATTTTTCATGTTAATATAAGTGTTATATGCAATATTATATATGCAGTGTAATTCATCAGAATTAATCATCATAACTATACATGCAAATACAGTACAAATCATTGATTACTTTTTTGTTGTGTGATAAATATAGTGCAATGTTTGTTGTAAAGTTTGCCTTCTATTTTTGTGCGGATTAAACATATATGTGGGAGAGAAAATATAAAAATAATATGAATTTCAATATTTTTTAGAAGAAGATTTCATATTTAATATATATATATATATATATATTCATTAAATTCTGTATCGAAATGCGGACAATATGGAGCTGGGATTATATAAGTTTAGTGAAAAGCTTTAATATATGATTTAATATATAATAATTTTGGTTTAGATGTTATTTATTGAAACTAATTAAACGATGAAATCAGTGATGAATTATTGTATAAATTCAAATAATGCAACACTATAGATTTTAATCTCTCTTGTTAATGTAATTATATAAAGTGTAGCACAAAATGTTCAAACAATACATATTCATATAAATATAAATTTTTAGAGAATTTTATACATATATATATATTTAAATATGTTCTAATAGAGTTATTTTTTTGCTTTTTTGCATTACAATTATTCACTAATTTCATTTTCACAATTCTTAATTTTTGATAAATATAATTAGACATTTTTTTTTCATATCAATTTTTGTGTCAATATTGCAGAAAAGCAAAAAAGAGATGTTCAATTTGCATCAACGTACGATGTCCTTCAACAAAAGACTCGGAACTCTTTCTGAATTCAAGTACAATATCTCGAGAAGCCGTAAAGCTCGTCTCATCAGTGCACCGTTGGATGATGCTTCTCGCAGCGAACGAGCGCGACGACTAAGGGCGGAACGAAAGGAGAGATGAGACGCGATAAAGCAAGGCAAGACTCGTACCATGGAGCGGGTGTCCCGATCAAACGAGCTATTAGACCCGTGTTACGGCAACCTTCGCAGCAGCGACCAACCCTTGTCGCTGGACTCAGTGTCGCCTCTGGGCCCCTAGGGAGAAGAAATGGTCTGCCTATTACATTCCACCACCCACTGCCTGCAGCGTAACAATCATAAATCTTCACGCAACGCCCAACCCTTTACTTCGACTCCGTATCCAGAGCTGTCACCTTGTCGAGGTAAATACCTTACTCCTTAATCTTGTCGCTGCGGTAAACTGGCTGTCACTTGCTTTTGCCAAGTGGTACGCTCTGCTGAATTCGCGAGTCGAATGTATAAGGACGCGTGTAAAACTGAAACGCGAATGATATCTGATGTGATGCTTGTGAGAATTCGATTACGGCTGATTATTCGAGATATAAAACATAGACATTTCGGTAATTTACGCACAAAATGCAAAATCAATAACGTAAGCTATACATTTTATTATGCAAGATATTTAAAATTTTTTAAAACATACTATTGTATTTTGCAAAAATTATATTGCGCTGTACTAATGCAACGTAAAATATGCGACAATTGTTTTGTAAGATCGGTATACTTTGTAAATCTTATCTCAAAACAATTTATGCAATGTATTCTTTTTCTTGTACTAAATTATACATATAAAAAATTGTTGAAACAGCTGAAAATTATTCTTACAACATTTACTGAATTTCGACATCTCTTTTGCGCTTTGTCACTTCTAGTAAATTTAAAATAAATTCGTTTTTGCGTATCTATAACAACAAAGTAAAAGTTTTATCAATTCAATATAAAAAAAATGATGCTCTCTCCGTTGACATTTCTAGAAATATTCCATGATTCTATGAACGGCAGTAACGTATGTCAATTTCAGGTGCAAAAGTATTTTCGTGATAACGAATTCCCAAACGGGTTGACGTGAGGCTAATTATGTTTCGGGTGACGAGATCAAATAGAAGGTTGGAGAGACAGTTCTAAACGCAGGAATGAATATGTGAAAGAGAGAGATGGATAGATTGAGAGAGAGAGAGAGAGAGAGAGAGAGAGAGAAAGAGAGAGAGAGAGTACGTAACGACATAGAATACGCGGAGGTAGTTGGGGTGCCCTGCAACCGGGGAATGGCAAGCGCGGCGGTTTGCGGAAAGCCGCAGGCAGGCTGAACCCGACGGATCTGGAATAATCATTTGCAGCCTGAATACATTACCCGTGCAATTTATTTTGGTTTGTTTCGGTTTTGTTTCCATGATTTAGTGAAGCTGGAAGTATGGGTCACAGCGTATACGATGGACAGAAAGAGAGCGCGCAACTGCAGGAAAGAGGAGAGAAGGCACATATGTGTGGAGGAATCGGTGAGAATGCGCGCTGGTTCTCTCTCTCTCTCTCTCTCTCTCTCTCTCTCTTTCCTTTTATCATATATTGTGTAACCTTCCTCTTTTTCTTGCTTTCTCTCTCTTTCGTTCGCCCATACGCATACGCACATACACATCGGCTCTTTTCCTCGTTGATTTTCGATCCGCGTCTCTCTCGATCCGCCAACCCTGGCAACCTGCTGTGCCGCGACCGAGCGTCTATTGATTCCTGACGAGAGAGTAATGTTCCTCCATTAATGATCATGTTCTGAATAAATCATTCGATAAAATGGACCGTTGTTCGTGCGCACCCACTCCGGGCCTACGTCAAGCCGGCCGAAGGACAAGCGCTAACAAATTGGCATCGCCCCTCGGCGGCATGCATGTCTCATGTTGTACCTCCCGTATGAAATCAGAAGGGTGAGCTATGCTTCCCTCAAATTTCCTCTTCCGCATTGTAATGTTCGCGAGTCTTGACTTTGCGATTATGAAATCTCTACGAGAATCGTTTTCTATTAAATATTAATTAAAACTTGGAAATATTTCTTATGTGATTAAAAAATAGTAATAGATATCAAAAAAGTTTAGATTAAATATTCTAGAAGTGTAGATATTAAGATAATCTTTTCTATTTAATAATACAATTTTTATTACTTTTTTTTAAATTATTATTTTTATAATATTAATATATATATATAGTAATGTGAATTTAACGTACTTGTATAACACACATCATAGTCAAAATTTAAAGTATAAGAAAAAGACGCTGCAGCTATAAAAAAAAAAAAACAGAAAAAGCAACAATAGAAAACGCACGCATACTTAACTACGGCAAGTAAACCTTAGAAGTTTTCGATGCATTTCGCAATTGGAATTGGCGTCTCTTGAGATGTCGGGAAATGAGCCTGCATTGAGACAAATGGCATGGGAACGATGAATCATCGTACGTCAAAAGCAGGAAGTGAGAGCATCATTTTGCAGCAGCATGACGGAACTTCGTGAAACATTGCCTGTGGTATATAAAGAATCGTTTTTCTCCTCCCTTTTCCTATCTTTTCATTGAGCCGAGTTTGCAATACCGTATCTTTACACAGGGAATACCAGCTCGATGATTGGAAAAGGTAGATTACAAACCGGCGCAGTCAACAAACTCGCGCAGAAAAAAGTAAAAATGCAATGGCGTAATGGCCTTTAAAAATGTGTATAAATATAAAAAGAAACTTACGTTTTAAAGTAAGACTTTGAATTGTCATTCACGATAAAA
Source organism: Cataglyphis hispanica (assembly GCF_021464435.1). Classification (NCBI taxonomy): domain Eukaryota; kingdom Metazoa; phylum Arthropoda; class Insecta; order Hymenoptera; family Formicidae; genus Cataglyphis; species Cataglyphis hispanica. The sequence goes on from NC_065959.1 coordinate 6,260,729, forward strand.
ATATGTCTTTTTATTTAAGTTTAACAAGCACGTTTAAAATACAGTTATTAATTACAATTCTACCAAAAATAATATTTTTATTTTTTTTTTGTCTATTTTAATATTAATTTCTTAAAAATGTTTTCTTTACTACATAAGATCTATTTTTAATTAAAAGAAAAATTTATAGCTAAAGTTAATAAAATATATATACTGTTTACTACATATAATTGTAATTAATATATTATATATATTAATTTATTTAGATTTACTTAAAGAGATCTTTGCACACGCACACATGCACTTCAATAAATAATGCTGTTTATTCTTTTGTAAAGTAACATCTTTGAATGTTTAATATTTATCTTGAAACGTTTCCAAACAAATGCACTGCTTTTTGCAATTATAAGTCAGTTGTCAAAGATAACAGCTCAATTACAGTTTATTTCAAGCTATAGAAGAATTCTTTATAATAGCGATACTTTGAAAGGATTATTTAAAAAAGCGAGCAAAAACATGTCTCGTATCAATGTTATGTATCTCAATTAGAAAAAAGAGCAACTAGTTCTCGACTCGACAATTAGAAAAACGCAAAAAGAAAATAAAAATAACGAGCGCACAACGAACAAGATGACATTAGAAGAAAAACCTTAGGTGGCGATTCGTGTATATATGCTACTCGTGTACCGGTGGACTACTTTCAGCCAGCTCGTTAACACGCTCCGACATCCAGACTTGAGAGAGAAAGAGCGAAGAATGCTGGAAGAAGGTCGAAGCATTTTCCAATTAGCGTTAAACAAATATCCGCACGCCTTTCACCTCGGGTAACGCCAGGCAATATCCACGTCTGTATAGCTATGTACCTTCATGGACGCCGAACACGACCAAGAAAAGGGGTAGCTGCTGTGCAGAGATGTGCGCAATGGAAGACAATGAGATGGGGGCGAAGGAAACAAGTCGTTCGCCGGTGGAATAAGAAGAGCGGAAGAAGAGGACGCCAAGGATGAGGAACGCGAGGGCGCCGCCGGGTTGAAGCTCGAATTGACGAACGCGAAAGAACTGAGCGGAATTTCGCATTTAATCAGGCGAGCAACGAGACTACGAGACTACGAGACTCGTTGGCTCGCGAGTCAGCGAGAGAAGAAGCGTGGAGGAATAAAGCGCAGAAAGCGCTAAATGGTATCTGAACTGGTTCCTTTCTGACAAGCGCGGGGCGAACAGCCATTTGGTCGGCGAGCAGTCGGGAAGATGGTGAGATCGAGAGCGGGAATGGAAGCGGTGCTGCTGCTGCTGCTGCTGCTACTGCTGCAAGCGGTGGGTGCTTTTAATCTTTCGCTCGTGCGAGGATGCGCCCATTACTGCAAATTAAACTCCCTCGGGAGCCCCGGGCGCGGCGTGTGACTACCGGCAGAGAGCTACAGTAATCTGTCCACGAGCAGTGTGTATATACGCGCGGCATCGCATCTGGTGAAAAATGGTCGGAGAACCAGATGCCCGTCGTCCTGGATATAGGATTTATAGCCGTTGCCGTACGACATGCTGCGATCATGAATGAAAGAGATTAACTTCTCGCGAGAATGACGATGCGCCATACTTATAACAATTACGCGCAATGTGTTATTCCGAGATGACCGGCAAACTTGCGATATAAATACGTAAAAATTTTAAACGTCTATTTATCCGTAAGTATAATCAAATAGAATTTTTATACAATAAAATAAAATATAATTATGAAATTTTATATAACTTGGAAAGAAAATAGTTGTTTCTTGTTCAATTTAGGAAATAATTTTATAAATTTTTTCTTAAACATATTTATTATAGTATATTTTAAATATGATATAACTATAAATTTGTTCATGCTTTAAATAATTCACATTTTTGTATATATTTATTCCTTGAATATACTGTACTCACACACAAACAGAGACATTATAATCATGTATGAGATGTATAACTATAGTTCTGAGGAAGGCAAGTTGAGGTGTCGACGCATCATTATATACGAGCTTCTTCATGCGCGTTCAATCGCACTTTTCTGCTCCCCTTTTTCCATTCCTCATAGACACGCCGAACGAACCGGTAGTTCTAATTGAATATCAGGCGAAATGTAATTACGGTTGGAATTCATGCTTCGTCGGAGCAAATAATTTGCCATGGCACGGAACACAGTGGAATGGTAACGAGGGGATACGACGCGAAGGGTGTGTTGAGAGCGCGCGCGCAGGAGCGCGGAGGCGGCAGAGCTCGATGCGTTATCAAAACTTTGATAATCCAATCGATTACCAATGCAATAATTGGTGGCCGAGCCGACGGAAGAGGGTGGGATTTTCGGTCGTGCCGGGATTCGGCGGAGAGGGTGGTGCGGGGGGAAGGGGGAGAGGGGGATTAAGTGGAATGGGTGGATACTCGTATGTCGGGGGTGATATCGGGGGTTGATATGGGAAATGGGTGGGAAGGGGGAGGCGTAGAGAGTGGAAGAAGAGAGAGAGGGGGGGGGGGGGGAAGGGATGGCAGGGAGAGTAGGTACCATTGTAAATTAACGATAAACGAACTGGCGCTCATCAAAGAGCCCCTGCGCTCGTAATATCTGTCCGGTTAATCCATTTACCGACAACGGTAATTCTGTGCTGTCGCCGCCGCTGCAGCCCTCCGGCCATCTAGTCTTCCACGAAACAGGATGTTCATTCCCGCAAAATGGAAGAGGCAAGGCCACGTTGATCGTAAACGAGTTTCGATGCAATTCGCGATGTTAATCCTGGTATCATTTCTGTGATCCTTACACACGAGCCGAAAAGACAAGATCGTATAGCGCAAACGGTATTACTAACTTGATATAAGCCGCCAGACGGCGCCGATATATGCAAATACATATGTATGAGCGGAATTGTTAAGTTTCTCGTCACTATTAATAATTCAACGATGTGTCAGAATTTTCATCGTCAAGCGATAACTTTCATCGTCAAGCGATAACTTTCTTAATTAAAACAATTTAATTAGACGAAAATAATCTGTAAGCTTTTATATATATTTTATTATCAATTATCATGCTTAATCTTCAATGATCTCTTTGAAAAATCTTAAAGCATAAATTTAATATAAAATGAAAATTCTAATATGCAACATCTTATTTTTATCTTGAGAAAAAAAATTTATTTATTAATAACTGTGTAATTGTATATAGATATTTTACAGATCAAATTATTAAGCCGGAAGAAGAGCAGAAGCACCAGTGAACAGCTAATTTTATTATATTTCTGCTTCCATAGTTTTCAAATTCTCAATAATCGGATTTTCGGGTAAAATTCATTCCAGAATTAGAAGGTAAAAATTCTGATAAAATTAACAATCACGAGAGCATGGGAAAAGAAATTTATATTTTATAAATAAATTTTTTTATTCTTCTTATCGCGTATACGACTTGATTGATGATTTATTTCACACATATATCTTATATATTTTTATAAAGTTTTGAGGTAAAATTTTGCGTATGTTTTTAAATGTATCAGCTGTTATAGTTTTATTATAATTTTTGGGGAAATTATTCATTTTGCGGCATCGCATAAAGTCTGAACAAGTTGAAATTTGATTACTAGCAATGCATTCTACCGATGAACGAATTCTAAAGAGCGAAATTCACATGGGATTCAAGAAGATAGTTCAAGGGCGTTTATATTCTGCAAGCAGTTGAACATCAAAGGTCTTTAGTCGTTTGACGCTTCGCATGTTTACATTCAATAGAGACGGTGCAAATGTTCCAGATACTATTAGCAGACGGGCGTTTGGTAAATATACGAAGGATTGATCTACATTTAACAGCAATTTCCAGCTTGTACAACATAATAATATATGTATTGTTTTTTAATTGAATCTGCAACAATATATTTGTGCGATATTTTATACGATAAATTTTCGTTTAAAGTCATATTCGTTTTAATTAAATAATACACAAAATGATTGTGTAGACAGTAGATATATATTTCCTACTACTGGGTTTGCAGTTTAAAAGAAAATGCGTCGCTATAACGTCAAATTTGATATTACCGTATTCCATTTAAAATAAATCCAACATATTAGAAAGTTATCATTCTCTTTCGCGACATAGAGCTGGAACCGCAAATTTCCCGAAAAGCACTTTGCGGAATATGAGATTCGCTCGAAACGCTAATGAAATCCGAAGGGCAACGAGCAATTTCTGAAGGTGGCTTACTGGCCACGGCTTAATCTAACTCGGAGCCAGACTTTGCGCCGCGGGAGTTTCGTGCCGTTGGCTCTCGAGGAAGCCATCTCCGAAACTTGTCCCCTAAACGGGGAAGCATACGTCACCAACAATGAAACTTAGTTCGATGAGAAAGCCTAGGGTGTCGATTCGTATAAGTCGACTTAAAAGCGTAGAATATGAAAACTTATGTTATCTAAAAGTACTCTTAATGAAAATATGTTTTTTATCTAAAATTATTACATTTTTATTTAAAGCACATTCCAGTTACAATAACGACGTATTTCTTTTCGTACCTATATGTATTTATATGTTTAAATAAATATTTTTAGAGTGTACATTCTACTGTATTGTCAGCTTTGAAATATGCTATATTTAATTATACTAAAATATATATTTGAATTTTTAAATAATTTTTGAATAGAAAGTAATAGATGAATAATCATTCCAAATAGTTTCGTTAATGTCTTTTACAAGACAGGTATATTAGTCTAAACTTGATGTTCACGTGACATATAATCCACCTTGATCCTCATGAATATGAAATACTTTAAAGCAGCAGAGCTACCTGCCATAAGACAAGTAATTGACATTTATATTTATAGAAATTTATATTTATATACTGGCATATAGAGCGTGCGTTGCAAAAGCGCCATTTATATATTTAATTATTTAATTATTTTAATTATATATACATATAATAATTAAAAGAAAAAATAAACGAAATATTTAAATATCCCAAGTATAAAATGTTGATTTTTTAAACAATCAATGATGTACCTGTCTACGCATAATATGAGAAATATATTTTCTGACAGACTCCAGTGTTAAAAAATACGAATATTATAAAGAAAAATCTTTGTATTGCAGGATTTATCATTTTGCGTGTACACTCTCTCTTCCCTGCTTGCGCAGTAGTCGCGGTTGCGATGTGCCACAATTTTTCCCAGCAATTTGTCTGGTAAACCATAACATAGATCTAAAAGAGCAAGAAAAAAAAGCAGGCTATGGTTTTCTCAAAAAATATAAATTATCCGACAGTGTTAAAAAAGCAAGAAAAAATTATACTATTAAAACTTTTATGAATAAATGTGAAAGAATGTTAAAATAATATGATAATAAAAAAATAGTATCTTATTTTGCAATATAAAATCAAGTTACTAAAACATATAATAAACAAAAAAATTAAAATTATATTAAAATTATATTAAAATTATATTGAAATTATATTAAAATTATATTAAATTTATAATAAAATTATATTAAATTTATATTAAAATTATATTAAAATTAAAACGTTAGATATTAAATCTTTTGTAAAAGATATATATAATAAATTTTAATATAATTTTAATATAAATTTAATATAACTTTAATATAATTTTAATATAATTTTAATTTTTTTGTTTATTATATATTTTAGTAACTTGATTTTTTATTATAAAATAAGATATTGTTTTATTATCTTATTATTTTAACATTCTTCTATTCTTTCATATATATATATATATATATATATATATATATATATATATATATATATATATATATATACAGTTGATCAAGCGTTTTTCGAACAAATATGGTTAACTAAAAAAACATTTCTGTTTTGTTTTCGATAGGCCAGCCTGTATATTGAACTTATTTCTTCTCATAAATATTTCATCACTTTATCAAAATAAAGTATTTTTTTCATCTGCTATTTATGTACATATCAATAAATGTTTTCTTTTTCTTCTCAATCATTTATAATATTACTCATTTATGATATTGCCCGTTTATTACGTTTTAGCGTTGAATCTACGATCGTCATTTTTTGCTTCGAAAGTAAAATTCTATTCACACATATTGAGCTTTCGGCTATCAAAGGCTTTTATCGCTCATAGCCTCCCAATTGAAATCAGGCAACCGTTTTTATTATATATATTTTTTAAAAATGTGAACGTGGTTTAAATAGTCTAATTGAAGGATCTGCGCTCTTGTACATTTATAAAAAAAAATACGCCATTTGTAATGAATATACATAAATGTGCTATCTATCAATATTTCTGAAATTGTAATTTAGCTATTGTAGTAAATATAAATGCATTTTTTTTTTATTTACAAACAGTAATATATAATTAAATATTATATTATAATTATATTGTAAAAGTATAGTATTTATAATTTATTTATCTTTTTTCTCAAATATTAGGTTGCAACATTTACGAAACCATACATTGAGATATGTTCCATTCGCTATCATATAGAATAGAATAGTCGCCTTTCTGGATATAGCCTCAGGGCCGTTTGTTTGATATTTATTGGAGTTACACATAGGGGGGCACATCCGGTATAATAATATCTATTTTCCGGGCAGCGACGCGGGATGAGTAAAAGTACGAGGAGAAATCCAGCGGAATGGAACGGCGAGGACGACTACACGATGACGTCGATGTCGACGCGGTGGCCTGTCGTAAATGTGGCCGCGTATGGTAGAAATGAAGATAAATAAAATGAAACGAAGGAAAATAGAATGGCCAAAGAACAGAGGAAAACGTGGATGCAATGTGATGGTAGTACCAAAGGTGTTACGTGAATGCAATGCCGATTGACTAGACCGGATGTGTCCTCTTCTATGTCGTATGCTGGTGTGGATTATATGCACATTATCAATTCAATTGTTCATTTCCTTTTTTTTATTTATGTATTAAAATATAACATAAAATAAAAAAATGTAAATATAAATATTATTAAGTATGTAATTATAAGTATAAAATTTATTACAAATTATTTTTTAAATAAAAACGCTATTTATTCATTTAAATCAGTAAATTGATATATTTGTGATGTTATGTAAATGCGTGTAAATGCATTTTTGTAAATGCATTTTTAGTCAACATTTTCATAGAACAGACATAACTCGTCAAAAGAATAAGTAGCCTTTCTGTATAATAGTAAGTTCGTACTTAACTCGTTTGACACAAAATTGTTTAGTGAACGATCACCGAGCATCGAACCGTAGATTCCCTAAGATTTGGAATCAACGATCAAGTTTTTAATTTTCATAATCGCATAAATTCCATTATCGCTATGTAAGATCATCGAGAAAGCAAGAAGAACGAAGCTCGAAATGCGCGCGTGGCAGAAACAGCTTAAGAATATAAAGAAGATTCGAAGAGAGGAGAGAGAGAAAGAGAGAGAGAGAGAGAGAGAGAGAGAGAGACAGAGAAAGTAGTCATCTATCGTATGCAAGTTTTGCTGCATTGAGCTGTCTCATGTTACGGCAAAACGTGACGGTGGAAGAAAGCATAAACGAAGGTGACGGCAGACGAAAAAGGGAGGTCAATAGCTCCCACGTGCCAGAACGTGCCGCTAGAATTTAAATGTATTTTATTTAACAGGTGAAGTTCTTCGAACGCGCTCATCAGCCGTTCGAAGCTTTGAGCCTTTCTCTCTCGAGGAGTCTGCTCATCGTCGCGCTCTTTTCTTTCTGTTCGACCGTCTCCCTTTCCTCGTCTTATTGAGAATACTCGTTAATTACATGCGCCTCCCTCTGACGTACCGTTCTTCATGATTCGACTTTGCTTCGCCGGTCTCTGTTCTCTCGATTTAAACGTTGAACTCGTCGTCTTTTCCGAATGCGAATTAAAAGCGTGCAGGAAGCAGAGCCGTGTTTTCAGGTGAGACCAGCCGGAAAAGAGATGGCGAAATATTCCTGTTCAACGAGCGTCGGTCGATTCTGTCTAGAATTCTTTACTATGCACTTTTACATTGCTATGTTTCACTGTGGATACGGTTTATTCAATAAATCGTTGATAAATGAAATTACGCGTTAACGTTTTTTTTTTTGTCATCGTTATTAATATTCGCTATACCACTGCAAAAAGAGAAAAATTTTATTAAATTTTTTATTCTGGATTTTCTACAAAAATTACACGATATTAAATTTATTTTAAAGAGAGAATTAACATTTTTCATGAAAAGAGTGTGCCGAAGAATTGTATCTATTATGGCTGCACATAGTCATATGAATATGATTTTAACGATTTTAGCAATTTTTCGCGATATTGTATATATATTTACATTTTTCCCATATCTTCAAAATTGTGTATATTTTACAGGCAATTATATAATTTGTGGAGATATTTAGAATCAATACGATTTTTAAATATATTTTTCCGTCTAACGTTACTTTGTTACCTGACATTAGCATACGCGCCTTCAAATGTACATAAAGCCATCGCAAAAAACGAATGTCACGAGGTGAGATAATGGATTTGACAAGATACTCCCCGAACAACCATTATTCGGTACGTCTACGGTAGCAACAACACGATATCAGCCTTCTGAAACACTGAGTGCGAGAGAAAGGCTACCATCCATTTATTCATAGCGCTTCATAAATAAATGTATGAAAGAACCAACGGGCGGGCGGCAGCCACTGGGCCAGCGCTCTTCTTTTTCCATCGCCGACCGCTCTGTGTAGGTATAAAACTACCTTTTTCGAGTTGTATACATTTATTGTGCGATAAGCAAGAAATCCAACAGGCGTACGCTTAACGTACTACAGGTGAGTTACAAGACGGTCTATTTACGCGAGATTGCGCCGAACGGCCAACAGGGATTAAAAGCGCGATAGAGACTGTGTGCATACGAGTTATGCATTTTACGTGCATGTCATGCGGCTGAAACTTTGAGATATAATTCATATCCGAACACGTAGCTGATATGAACCTTCACAGAGATAGATGCCATAGTATGCTCAAACTGCCACGCGGATAAAGCTTTGTTATAGATGGTGGATTAGTGTTGGAGATGCTGAAACTTCCATATTATCTATGAAAAGTGTATTTATAAAGAGGAAAAAATTTCTCAAGTCTAATTAAATTAATTAATTAAAACGCAATAAATGGATTTTTTGTTGCTTCATAAAAAGAGAATATTATTAATTCCGTTTAATCTGATATTTGCAGAAAAAAATAATAAATAAAGAAATGCTACTGGTTATGATTAAAAGAATGTCAGAAATAATATCATTATGTTTATTCAAGAGAGAACATCTTTTCAAACTCATTACTCATCTTGAGTAACGAATTAAAATTTTCACCATTGTGATTTCTCCAACTTTATATATATGCGTGATGGCACGACGGAAGACAATTTCTCATTGATTGCATAAATAATTTAATTAGGAGACAAGAAGAGGGTGATCGATGAAGGAATACGAAAACAGAATCATTTATTTCGTGATTTAAGAGTTCTCTTCAAGGACAGATTAGTCCGGAATTTCTTTCACAATCGTGGGAGAACGAGACGATAGGAAGGAAATGACGTGCGAAAGAATGACAAATATAGTAAGAGAGTAACACAAGACAGAAAACTTGCCATTGTATACTACCTAGTTTACAATACAGGATTAAGTTGGCGACCGCGCTTCCTTAAACCTACGTTTCTGCAAGCAAAACTTAAAGCTCTTGATAAGCTCTCGCGTTCTCCATTCTTCACCTTCTCTACTGAGAATGCCAAACCTTTCGCTTCCCGAGGAATTAATGCCTTTGTCTCGTTTTTTATGCACAAACTCTCCCAAGATCTGCTGAAAAAATATTTTAGAGTGGCAGTAAAAGCTCCTTATCTATTCACCACGTAAAATTTCTTTTACGAGGCACTATCAGCTGTTTGCATACTTTAAGAATAAATAAAAATTTATTTACATAGCAATTTTGTAAGTTTTGTAATTCGTGTAACATCCAAATTGAAAATGATAATATGCAATTATAAAATCATCACTAGTTTTTGCTCTCTAATCGCATATTATCTTAATAATAATATTTTATAACTGAGCAAATTAATATGTCATACTTTGTTCTTTTTATATGAAATAAATAATGTAACTTTACGTGGACTGTCTTGGCAAAAGAAATACACATTCTGCCCAAACTAAAAAGATTCGAAAGAATGAATCGTCATATGAAATTATTGCGAGACTCCAGAGAGAAAAATAAGCTAGAGCTAACTCAGACATAATACTTTGTGGTGGTGGCGTTACCGAAGGGTGGTTCGGCATACATGTCCAAAAGAAATAGTAGATATACAGTGTATGTGGGATAGATATAATGTTATGGTACGTTGACCACCACGGCCCATGTACCTCCTAGCGCGCCAGTACTGCCACGCTACGTTGGATTTACTCCTCTTCCTTGCTCGCCTTTCGTCCACCCTCGTTTTTATTTCTACCAGCATACGACTACGTATACCATTCCTTTTTGTATTCTTTATTTTCTCCGTTACCGTGCAAATTGTACTCTAACAAAAATATATGCTTTAATCAGCTTATTTCCGCTTCGATAGAAAATATGGCACCCTGGCAGCGCTTCTACAACTAGAACGCTTTTTGCGACGGTAATTGTGATTGCCGACACGAGTTGAATAAAATTTCGTTTTTCACACCTTTCCTCCTTCTTTTTTAGAATTGGTCTTATTGTCATTCGATTAGAAATAACGATACATCGCATTTTATTTATAAACAAAAATACTACTTGCACCTTAAATGCAAAATTTTTAAGATTTAGTTTTTAGTATAAATTATTTTTTTATTATCTTATATTATTTTTAAATATTTTTCTAAGATACTATGTGTGATATCTATTTATATGCATAAATTGATAAGACACATAATTTATTTAAATTTTTATTTGTTTATAAAATTAACATATTTTCTAATATTTTATATTAAAACTCATAAAATTAAATAATTCATTTTAACCACGTGATTCTTTAATCACATTATTTAAAAGAAATTTAATTCTAGTAAAAATTTTTAAAGTTTTAAAAGAGATGGAGCAAACTTATCATTTCTGTCTATCAGGATCAGTCTTGGTGTTTCTGCTTGTTCGATCTCGCTTGACACCATTGGCTGGAGTATTCGCTAGAGGCTTACGTAGTATCGGTTCGCTCACCCTCGGCGTATACGTCGCTTTAATTTGCATTCCTACGACCTTCGTAAAATAAAGGTTATCCCGGGCGCGAAGCACGTTTCGAAACTGAATCCGCTTCCCAGCCCTCCAATCCCACCCCCTTCCCAACTCCTACTCACACTACACCAACGACATATCCTGCTTTCATGCTGCGAAAGGCGAACTGTTATTGCAAATAGGCGAAATCGTTCTGGCGATCCCTGCTATGGAGATATCATGCGGTTTGCAATATCGAGGTGAAACGACACGGAGGATAATTTTCCCATAGGAATCCAGCATGAACACTATCACGACATTTGAATCCGGAAAGCCGTCGAGCCGTTTTCAGGACGACCGTTTATGGTTGATGTCACGTGCGAGAATGCTGAAACCCGATCTCTGTCTCCCACGCGATGTTGTCCGCGTGTAAATATTTGATTTTCAAAAAGACATTTAGTATAATCTTACTTATGTGGAAATAAACGCGGATAACATTAGACGCTCAATATTATTTCAGAAATATATCATATTAAATGTCTGAATTAATTATAATTTAAAATTTTATTGTTACACTAATCAATTATATTAAATATATATTGAATATTGTTAATACATTTTTTTTTCAAAATATCTCGCAGTGTGAATTTTGTGAAATAAACGTTTCTCGCGGGAAGTCAAATTTGATATACCGAAAAGCTCGTTCCCGCGGAAAGCTCGCTGATAACGACCGCTCGTTCAGCAGACAGCGCCGAAACATCTCCCAACAATCACTCCGGCAAATTCCTAATTCCCATACATCACATTCGGGGGTATTGAAAATTCAATCAGATCCAAAAACGCGCCGCGCGAAACGATTGGTCAGCCTAGCGCGTATTTTTGACGCGTTGCACCAGAGCTAGAGCTCCTATGTGGGCGTGTGTCACGGTTTGACCGATTTACCGGGTGGTGTTAGACGTGTATGCACGTACATGCATGCGCATTTGTCGGTGCCGACGACACGACGACAATGACGATACGTGGTGATGGTGGTGGTGGAAGGCAACATGCCAAACTGTCAGACAGCTAGCAGCATACAACTCGGCTACACGTGTTCACGGTGCCCTTCTGTAACCATTGGTATGCCAATACGATGCAGCAGTTCATCCTGCATCCCTCGGCCACCCTTTCTAGCCGAAACGCCTTACAGTTAAGCTATCTGAACCCTTTAACGTCACTGTGACCTAGTATGCTGCGTCTGCACGCACGCGGACTTCCGACCACCTACCGCCCGGTCTTAATTGCTTTGAGTCTTGTATACCTTTGTCCTTTCCCCTTGGTAGGTAGTCGGTACTGCAAGGTACCACCAGTGTGTTGCCACGGATGTTTCCGCTTATCAACGTGTGTCGTATTTATTAGCAAATACAAGACACTAAATAAATAAATATAAATTTTATTACGCTAATTTTACAAATATAACTTTTTACGAAATAATTAATTTGTTTTGCACGTTACTTTTTTGCATTCTTATTGATAATGTATGCAAAACTTTTTATTTGTTACATTTTATAAATTTAAAAATTTTATTGTATTCTGATTTTTGTAGGCACTAATTTAAAAAGCTAATTAGATATTTATTTAAAATATACAGATGTATTACTTCGCGAACATGAATATATTTAAAGCAATAAATTGCGAATAGATCGGTGAATTGCTCGGCTCTAAGTTTTGAACGAATCAGCTAAAATTATGAGAAAGAGAGAACTTTGAGAAGAAAGTCAAAAAGAAGCTTTGATACAGCTACCAATCACACAAATAATTCATAGCTTTTATAAAACGCAGCAAAGATTTAAAAGTACATTTGAAAGGCGCGCATTCCTTTAAAACTCTTTCCGTAACCTACATGCGGATAGAAAGAAATACGCGCTTTACAGATTCTGCATAACCATAAAGCTTATTAGCACGAATTGTAGAGCACAAGTTTGAGATATATGCTAAAAGCAAGTAATTGTGAAAAGAAAACATTCCTACAGCTACTACTGAATCCAGACAGTACAATATCTTTGATGTTGAAGAGATGAAGAATAAATTCAGAAAGTATACACTTTAGAATAAAAAAAAAATGAATCTTTTCGTGTAGTTGTATCAGATTCTTGCATAAAAGTAAAATTGTTTTTTTTATCTTTTTATTTTTAAAATTGTGAAAGAACAATGATACAAACCAGGACGTATTTATTTAATTTTAATGTAATTTTAACTTTCATTTTTTTCCTTTCATTAGATGTATTATCGTATATTATATTATGTTTTCTGCAGCATATTTCAATATAACAAAAGTTTTTGACCAAGAAAATATTTTTAAAATTAATTATTATTCGAATCTTTTTGTTTTATTGTAGATACTTGATTAATAAATTTTTGGCTACCGCGCAATTAAAAATGTAAAACAATATATAGGACGTTTGTTAATAATTTTACTTTGTTTTGTAGATTGCCATAGCAGATTGCTCCCTTTAACAGATACCCAAGAAATCAACCGCAGAAACATAAAGGGATTGGAAGCTCCGATAGAGTCAGCAACGGCCAAACACAACCCACCACGGCGAGAGGACAGCGCTGGAAAGGTGGTGGAATGGCAAGAACAGATTAGTATCGCAGGGATGAGTATTGTTATTGCTATGCATATGGTGTCCTGAACAATAAAACGGAATAGCCACGGTGCACTAAAGAAAGGTGTTGGGGAGAAATGGGATTTTAGAGTCGGTTTTAATCGGGCTCCGGTCGAACGTGGCGGGGGCAAATTGTACTGCAAAAGCAACCCCGTACATTTCCCTAACTCCTCACAATCTACCCTCGGTTCCCTCACAATTTCCCTCTTTCTTCCAATATCTCGCGAAATTCTCAGTCTCACTCTTTACATTTCGATCCTGTTCACTCGCACCCATCCTTTTACACGTCGACGCGGAGAATCTGCCGAGAGGCGAACGCACACATACCTTCATCCATACGATGCGTACGTTTATGCACCTGACGATGTCGCGCTTGTTCTTCTTGCGCGTCGTCCAATGGGACAGATTAAGGTAAAGCGATAGAGAGCGGGAAGAGAGAAGCGAAGTTAAAGGGAGCCAAACGGATACAGGGTTAGGCGCCGGATTGTATCTACTCGAGCACGAAACGGTTTACATTTACTAAAAGTTTCCAATTGCATGGAGCGCGCCAGATATCCACTCTACTTTCCTCTCCTTCAGAGATGTCATTTTACTGCTGGCGATAGTCGGAGAGGTGCAAGCAAGGACGGCCTCAACCTCTGTCTCTTCCACACCCGTGTCCGTCCCTCGCGTTCAACGATTTCAAAGTCGTAGCAGAGAATCGTTTCGCAAATCCTCGGAGGAAGCGCATCGAGGCCGCTTCGTATACTGGCACTTCGATCTTACTTCGTATCGCTCCTGCTCGACTTTGTCTCTTTCTGTCTCTCGTTATCTATAATGGGTTTTCGTTGTTCTTCAGCAAACTACGAAAATCTTATCGGCTGCTTAAACTCATAGCCACGTCATATAATTAAACACATACAAAACATTCTATGAAATTGCGTCGCTCAGTGTGAATCTTTGTTGTGAAGGTTTAAAAGTAGTAATATCATCACTTCGTTTTCGTAAACATGATAATTACCAGTTCCAAATACTCGTCAAATAATATGGTAAACTTTTTTAGAAATAGAAAGAGAGAAAGAGAGAGAAATAATTAACTTAATATATTTAATTTATATATATGCAAAATATTTCATTTTCGAAACATTCACACTTATCGTATAACAAAGAAAACGCATTAGGCCCGAAAATTAAAAGAGAACCGTTAAAATAAGGGGAGTCATATCGTGCCGGAAAAAAGTAAGTCAAAAGAATATCACAGTTGGATCGGGGGTTATCAAAATGAAAGTGTATAACAAGGAGAGGACAAGAGGATGAATTCTTCGATGGAACATGTGAGAAAGACAAAGAAAGAGATAGAGAGAAAAAAAGAGAGAGAGAGAGTATAAAAAAGAGAAAGTGAGAAAGGGAGAAGAGAGGGAGAGAAAAAGAGCGACGAACTGGTTACAAAGTTGCGAATTAAAAACACAAAGAAAGACGAGTCGGACGAGAAAAGGGGGAGGGGGGTGAGTGTCGGCCAGGGAAGGGTAGATTTGAGACAAAGGGTGCCGCGGGAACAATGGCTTGTAATCTCGAGCCCTTAGAATAGCCCTGTCCTGCGCTACTCCGTTCAGCATGCCTTTCGCCCTTCAACCCCGTATCGAAACCACGGCGCACGATTTTCGGTTCCCTAGCCTGCCCTCCGCCTGCCCAACGAGCAGCTTGTCAGATCTGGCCGAGTACAATGAGCGGGTTAAACGAATCAATTTTTGCACGACTCTACTCGGAAATTCCATTTCCGTGAGCGACATCCGACTCAGGAGATGTAGGAAGATAAAGGATGCGAAGCGCCCCGACGATGAGATCGTGGGTGGCTTCGGGTGGGTTGGAGTCGTAAAAAAGTAAAGAGATTTCGTGGCCGCGATCGTATTTCCACGAAGGGACGTTGTGAAGAAGTGTTTCGAAAGGTGGCAGAAAAATAAGAAGCTTACACGGTATTAGCGCCGCGCTTTCTATCTGCCGGCGAGAAAAAGGACGTCTCGAAAGATTGAGTTTGAAAATCCTCATATTAATACCATACAAGTTTTATTATGTTTTAGTATGTCCTATTTGCAACAGTAATTTATTAACTAAAGGATAAACGCGTAATCGTAATAATAAATAAATCAAGTAATATTATGTGTATGTATGTGTGTGTGTGTGCAAGTATAAATTTTTTTTATATTTTAATTATAAATAATAAAATATCTATAATTAGTAAATACAAAATTAATAATTATTACATATATTAATGTAATGTTGTTAAAAATATTCTAAAATATTTTATTTATATATCTAATTTTTATAAATGATAATAAATGAAATATAAAAAAGTTGTGATATCTCTTACAATATTGCTTTTAGCGTAAAAATATTAAGAGTTTTTTTTATATCACGTGAAATGCTACACAGAGATCTAAATAAAAAGTTGGCAATGTAAAAAAATCTATCTTCAAATTATTTAAAATTAATTTAAAATATACTTGGCTAAATATTTAATATTCTGTATAGGTATATATACACATATATATATATATGTCATAAAATATTTTGACAACAAATTATCAACAACATGTTATTCAGCCTTGATGGCTACGATAGCGCGCCTTGTTGTCATTGGCACGGCAATAAAGTAGCGCAGTAAAGTAGTAGTGCAAAATAATTCATATATTGTTAAATTTCTTTTCTAAACGCGATCGCGATTAATATCAATACATAATTTGCTATTATTTTAATTATTATAATTAATACAATTATTACAATTAATTAACTTTTAATAAACAATGTGAAACTATATCATGACAATAATAAAATACGTATCGCGTATGATTATTCTGCGATCGGAAGTACCATAAAAAGTATCTCACAATCGTTATGTATAATTACAACTAATTATAATTTATTATTATTATTATTATTATTATAACTATATTATTATATTATTATTATTATTATATTACTACGTATTTTACGACTATAATTAATTGTGTTTTTGAGAGTGAATGTGCCACGAGAAAACAGCAAAGAATGAGCAGAAGAAAAAAAAAGAGATTTGGACGACGGATGGACCAAATCATACAGCAATTTATAAATTATTATTTATTATTTATATCTTTAAAATAAACATATTGCTCATTCTCTTTTTATTTTTTTGGTAGTGTGTGTATGTGTGTGTGATCTTTCAAATTTAAAGAAGTTTTAATCATTAACAGCGTTAATTAATTCATTCACATTCATATGATCGTCCGTAATAAATATACTATCAGATTTTCATAAAATGTTATATGAAAAAACGCGATATCTCTTGTGAGGATTACGATAATTGTAATAAATGACTGTTGCAATTTGAAGTAATTAAATGTAAATTACGTTTGGGAAAATATTAATGCATTTATGTAATATATACGAGATAAGTTCAATAGCTATAGAAACGGTAATCAAAGAAGAAGAATATTGTCAAACTTTCGCTGTACCGCGTTATCGTGTTACTTAGCTTCTCAGTCTCCGTTTCTACCTTACTACTCATTGCCTCACACCATCGCTTTCTTTCCCCGTTTTACATCTTCTTCGCAGTCCATCCACAAAGAAGAACTTCCGTGGATTACCATCTCGTCGCGGTTCTTGTTAATATTTATTAGATGCCTAGCATTGGAAGGCTGCGCGGATCGAGAGGATTGCATCGTGTAAGGGGCTAACTGAAACTTTCGTACTTCAACTCTGCGTCTTTTCAATGAGAAAGTGATTACGGACAAAAATAAAAAGAGTGACACAAGAACAGAGTCTCTCAGATTTCAATCCGCGAATACGGCACTATTAGAATATTTAATGACTTTACGTTAGATACAATTGCGATAGTCATTAAACAACCGATTCTTAATTTAAGCATTGAAAAAATTTTCAATACGAATAAATATTACATTTTACTAAAAGTACTCCAAATCAGTAATAGCATCCATCATTCAAATATAATCCAAGAGATGTGATATATATATAGTAAAACGTATAAAGCAGATTACTTTAAATTAAATAAGTATCTTATAATTTAATTAATTTCAATGCTAATTTTTTTTATCCTAATTCAAATAAATTTTCTCGGACTGAAATATTAAAACTCTCAATTGACGAGTCTCGCATTCTGCCATCATTAATACAAATAACTTTATGAAATGTATCTGTAGCGTACGTATACTTGAACGGTGGCGATGGATTGCAATGTACCGGTTCTCAGATAGCGCAGCAGGGGGCCACCACGATGGTCGACGGCCCTCGGTTTGCATTTCACAGCAGATATACGGTTATCTTGTACACGTCCGTGACAAAGCCCGTACGTTCTGGTTAAGCGCTATCTAACCCCGCACCCTCGAACGTCCCCTCCCCCACCAATCTGTGTCCGTATTAATTACGGTACTCATTAAGATATCCGGTAATTCGTGGCGAGGCTGCACCGCCGGCGCTTGCCGCACGTTGCGGCCGCAACCGAGCACGAGCATCGCAAACCAGCGAGCCGCGACGTTGGCACGGCGTGCTCTCTCTCCACCGCGCAAGCACACGTAGAAACGGTCCCGGTATTAATTTAGCAAGAGCGTAATTTTCGTTAATTAATTGATAGATTGTCAACCGAGATAGGCAGGCAGAACCGCACGCAGTGCATGTTGGCGTAGTCCGCGAAGCGACTATGTGGCGGGGTCTAGCGGAGAATGGAATGGAAAAGCTGATGGGGAATGGGGTGGGTTCTCTCGGTCTACGTGGCGAATTACTGTATGCGATCATCTACGGATTAATTAAATTCGATGTAAACGCGCGCGCGGCGCCGTGTCACGTTGGGTGGCTCTAGCGGGAAAATTGCAGTAAACGGTGATTCGTACGCGCGGATCGATCGCGTGGAACTTCCTGTGATTACCAATGTTTATTATATCTATGTCGACAGAATGTTAATGCGTTTATGATGGGAATGCTCTTTTGTTTCGACAAAAGATATATACAAAATTTGTACAAGTTAGTATGTTTCAAAAAAAATAAAATAATTAAATATAAATATGAGTTTTGCTACTTTAAACAAAATAGAAATAATACAAAATAAATTTTATCAAAAAATTTTTATCGTTATGTCAGTTAAAAATTCTGTAAACTGTTTGAACGCAGTATTTTTCTGAATATTAAACATAAATCGTCTCGGTAAATAAAAATGTAATACATTAAAATAAGTTAATACTAGATAGAATATAGAATAAAGCAATGACATGATTTATTAATTTATATTACATACATGAGTCAAGATAATATGTAGTGATTAAAAGGCAGTGATCAATAACGCTTCATCATTCACCGTTACAAGAGCTAAAAATAACATTAATCTCATAGAATAATTTAAAACATAGAAATAGCGCGCGCCTGATGAAATTGCTCGACGCTTTATTTAAAGTTTCGTAACCACACTGTACGCCAATTTTCTACCATGCTGCCAGTACGCCTGATCGATGATGCAGGAACGACATTAATAAGCACCCATGGCACACTGTGTACATGACGTATAATAATCTCGATGAATACTGTCGGGTCACATGCGAGAGTCACAAAAGCGGCCTAAATTTAGTATGCGATGACATGTTGCGAGTTTTACGAGGCTAGATTGTCGGTGCACCAAAGTCTTACAATGCATTAACCGATTTTCGATTATGCATTAAGCTATTTGCATCTGTATCGGCAAGATTCGCTATCGGAATTTAATCACGCGAAATCATTTGCACACGCGTCCTCGTATACGTGATATTTGTACGTGTATGTACATACGTATGCGCGTGCGGTTTTCAGGATGACGGCTATACGGGCATACAAATCACAGGCACACTCCGATCGTTAGCGGAAAAGTAATTGATTACTTTTGGCCGGTGCATTTTGGTAACGCGAAATCGGCTTTCTCATTCGCGGTATGAAAAATGGCCGAGTTAACGAAGTTGAACGATCAGCTCGCGGCAATGGAAGAGAAGACAAACCGACTTTCCGACATTCCCGTGAATTAGAAGTCACGACACCATATTATGACATCAGTATCTTCTTTTGTTAAATCTGCGACACTTTAAAGTCTTTGTGCATTCCGCTCGCATATTTGTCATCTTGTCAACATTTACTTTTTTTTCCGCGCATTATTTAATTAATTAGCCCTGATAAAAAGTGCACGTTTACACATTTCACACTCATACAAATATATTTCGTAGTTTTACATTATGTACCGTGAGTAACCGAGCGGAAATTAAAATTAACGACTGTATTTTTTGTTTGCATTTATGATATTATTCTTATGACACGTTGCAACTTTCTTTTTTTATAAACTAAGTAATAATAACAAAGCTATATATTCCCTTTATTTTATTTATTTATTTTTTTATTTTATTTTTATCTTTCTCTCATTTCTAATTTAATCCCCTTCCTCCTCTTCATTTCTTCCTTCTTTCTCGCTTTCGTCTACTTTGCAGGTACTCCAGCATTTTCATTACTTCCGCTTTTCTCCACTACGGATTTCTCTTCCATAACCACACATGAACCCTTCTCGCATCCCTTGCACCTCCCGGGACTACGGATGGCGGGCGCTTAAATTCATAAGAGCCGTGAAATGCGGTGCGAATTTGCGATGTGCTAAAGTTAATTCTTGTCGGTTTTAAAGAGGATTACATAAGTTGACCGCACTTGGACCATCTTTGGGATAACACGGAATGTGCTTTCCCCTATTCATATATATCATAAAAAAAAATTCCATCAGCACTTGAATTTAACAAAACTTATGACATATAAATAATATTATGTATTAATCGAACAAATAAAATAATAAAACATACATAAATATAAAATTTACAGTTATTTATGAATAATTTACTCGGATTTGATCAAATTTGTAAATAACATAAAATTACGATAAGAAAATCTTTTCATTTGAAATTATTTTAATTTAATTTTTAATGTATATTAACATTTTCTACTAAATTTTTATCATAATATCATATATTGTACATTATACGTGCGTTTTTAAAGAAAAAATAAAATCTAATGTTTATACATATATAAAAAAATAAATATTACTTACAATTAATAAAATTAACTTTTATTTCATATATATTTTTGTGCGATACACAAACTTGTTATTTATGATTCAGTCACATCAAATATTATTATCTCGCTGGAGCGATTAAATTTTGCAATATTTCTTGCTACATACCTCCCTCCATGACCATAAACCACGCAGAATTTCAAATTCTGGTTGATTATTAGTAGATGCGACACCTCCACTCGTCCTGGCTTTCCGGATTTACTCATCCTCCTCAACCCCTTCTCGTCACCCCTGGCCGCATCGTGCGCTGATGTATGATTTAATGCTGGTTTCGAGAGTAGACCAAGCAGAGCGCAAAGCGAGTAGACTGGCAGTGGTGTAGAGAGAAGGTGGGCCTTAGGGTGGTTAGGGGATGGTATAAGGGTTTGCACGGTGTAGTGTTGCAGTGAGCTCATTAATTTACTAGCAAGCGCCAAAGGGTGGCTTAACAAGGCGCTACGTCCCATTTTATTAGGTAAAATTGAAGACACGCTCCAGGAGACCTTTCTGTTGCGCGGTAGGATATAACGTATCTTCGTAAACTAAAGAATTTCGCGAGGATTGCAATAATTGAAGTGATGATTAAATTAAATGTGTTGTGTTTGTGTCTTTCGATATTTATTACATTACGGAATAATATTTTTCAGATAAACATAAATTTTGTATTAATAAATAATTGATTAATTTTAAAATTTTAATAACAAAATATATATTTGTAATAAATTTAGATTTAATGTAAGAAATATTTGCAAATTATTGGGATTTCAACTTGAGAGCATGAAGTTAAATATAATTCTATTATATATACCGATGTATTCCATCACTCGATTCTTGACATGGTTAATTAACTTGGCTGATATTCCGTGGAAGGAAGTACTCGTAACACGCTTTAGCGCCGAAAGATAAATACGTATAGGGTTAATGTATGTCCTCGGTTTCCTACCGCGAAGAAGATCACTCGGTTGCTGAGCGAAATAACAAGATTCCTGTATTTATCCTCGGCTTAAGAGGACTCGAGCCTTCGTCACATTCTAGTGTCTATGGCAATTTCTCAAGAGACTTTCCTATCTTATCTATTCTCCATTTGTTCTCTTCTATCGCGTTGTCTATTTGTCACGTTACAATAGTTACACATTTTCTATTCGTTACGAATCTATTATAACTTTTTAAATATTTGTATAAGATTTCTATATATTTGTAATAATTGATGGATGTGTATGAGTAGATAATTTTATACAAATTGATAAATTCAGCTATAAAAAGTCTTTTGATCTTCTTACATGCCTTCTTTGATGATCCATTTGTTAGAATGTATTAACCTGAATGATTACTGGGGTATGTGCCAAAAAAATATAAAACGTTGCATCAAAGCACGCTTTGTATGTTTTCGGGCAATTAAACATTTCCATTTTCAATTTCTCGTTGGCGTCGAGTGCCCGGGTTCGATCGGTGGTTAGCCTGTGGTTGACGATCGTTGATTCGTTTATCGCTTATCTCTCTTTCTCTCGCTCTCTCACTCCTCTTTTCTGCCTCTTTGTTGCTTCAATTTTTTTCGTGGTTTTCCATTTCGTGCAACCTCCCTTCATCCTCGTTCCATCGACAACCCTACCATTCGAATCACCCTCGAGAATCGAACGGATACCAAGCAATTATTTAACGCTGCGTACTGTGGCTTTGGTTTGTCTCGTTGAAATACGGCAGAATCCCCCGCCTATCGAAACGCCTCTTGCACGAAGTGACAGTTTCATCGATTATCCTATTATCATCGAACACTAAAAGCCAACTGTATACTGATGAATAAATTTGGACTTGGCTAACAATTATCTGATTATTGTATAAAGATCCTACGCATTCGAGGAATTATAATTTTGACCTATTTAAATACATCTTGGTGCTCGTTATTTAACATTATGTTCCAAGTTTTAAATTAAAATTATCCAAATAATTTAAAATATTTTTTATATTAATATTTAAAAATTAAAAATCAAGGAAAGTTGTTAGAGAAAGATATTACATTTAGAAAAAATTAATTTTTTTTTATTAAATATTCTGCACATTTAATCATAAATACAATTAATAAGTATTAAAAAATATATAAGAAAATCTTTATTTAATTATTAAAAATAATATATAATTTATTGATTACGTAGTTTAAATTTAAAGAAGTATATTATTTTGAAGTTATTTTTGTATCTTTTTAATATGTGAATCACAATTGATGTGTTAGTAATTCTTTCAAAATTTAATAATAAGTAAAAAAATATGATAACGCTTATCTTCAAACTATATATATATATATATACATAGAATTGTGAGATAGTTTTCGAATGACCAGTTTCTAGTACAACGCGCATGATATTGCGTTAGGACCAACTTGGGAGCAAGCAGGTGCTCTAGCTTCTCTCACGGGAGATATCACATCCTCGCAAACCAGAAAATATGTCTCGTAGACAAACGTTAGCTGCGACGCAGAAAACTCGTAAACGGATGAATTGTACGACGGAAATACGATTGTTCCGAAAGACTGAGCGCATTAACCGTATAAATCCGTGCATTATTTTTTTCTTTATTTAAAACATCCACCATGTATAACCATTGTAATTTAGAACAATGGAAATAAAGTGTTACAAAAAAATATTATACGTTTTTGAGTTAAATATCTTAACGAATAATATGTAAAGATCTTTGAAATCCAATGCTTATTACGTGAATTAATCTCTCTAAATATCTAAGAAAATTGGATAAATTAATAAAATTAATATAACTTTCAATAGAACTTTTTAGACATTATTATTGTGGCTTTTGCACTTTGCCTGTGTTGCTTAAGACATTTCGTAGCTTTCCTAATTAGTTATAATTAGATTTCTTATCGCAAATAAAATAATTTGTATTTTTCATGTATGCATATCGTTGGCAATATTTATTTTCATAACTTGTTGAAATTAATAATGGACTTCTGTCATCAAAATCATGATATACCATGATATATATTATATATTATATATAGATACATAATGACTGACGCAATTGGGGCATATATATCATCGTTATCATACCCTAACTACTAGTGCTCGGTTACGTTGGTTAGTAACGGGAGCTATGTAACCTTTAAAAGCAACGATAGCTGCTGTTACAATTCAAAATTCAAAAAAATAAATAATAATACAAAAGAGACATATATTATATTATTATAAAATATTTCTGTAAAAGCTTTTATAGCTATTTTAATATCATTAATACATGTGAGGTATATTTGATTTGACAAAGATTACTGTTGTAATTAAAGCCTTTTTTAGCGTATTTTATAAAATTATTTTGATATTTTTATCCTCATTTGTCGAGAATTTCCACTCGTGATAAAAGGCGAGTCAAATATTTTATAAATTTAATATAAATAATCAAATTGAAAAGAGGCTCTAATAATAAATATCAAAAAGAATATAATTTTGGCAAGACTGACTTTTCAAACGTACATGTTGCATGTATAATTATCACTTTACGCTGATATCATTGATAATGATATTTATCTAGAATCAAACTAACAATCTTGTTATACAATCGGCGCACATAAACATATAATAAAATATCACTGTCTAGAATCATTTCAACTGACACACAACCTACATACAAACCTTTTATCATGCCGAGTTATATGTAAATATGCAAATACAATGCGAGCGAATATTTTATACGCGGCGAGCACTTGGCAGAAAGAGCGGTCACGCCAAAAGAAAACTCGAGTGAGGGAAAGGCGACGGGGGAGAGAAGGGTAGTAACCGGCAGGTCGAGAGAAAAAGGAGAAAAAGAGAGAAAAGAACGAGCAAAGCTCGGACGGCTCTGCCTGTCGGGCCGGCATCGCATTGCACGCAGGATTAAAAACCTCAGCAAGAAATATAGCCACTGCAAAAGCTCTCATTTGCAATCTACTGCCACCGCCCTCAGCTGTCGCTACTTTTCCGCGACAAGGCGGTGGAACGGGATGCCGAAGGGATGTAAAGGATAACACGGTGAAAACCCGCGGTTCTCTGCAATGGTCGACGCAAGATGATACGTTACTAGGATACACCTGCGATCACAAGAAACGGCTTAAGACTCACCAAACAACTGTGTTTCTCAATTTTTGCGGAAAACCGGTTCACATATTTTTTACTTTATTAGCGAATACACGTTTCTATGCGCGAGAAAAAACCTTACATTATATACATAAATTTGTAATGCTAGCCTTAAACATAACAGTTTCATATTTTATCTAAAGCCTGCATGTACATTTAATACAGCTAGTATTATTACAATTTTTTCCGTTCTTCAGTTTTCTTTAATATTGCCTCGTATCGTAAAAAAAGCGACTAACAGCGGACGTTTATCTCTAAAAAGATTTCGGATCCATGTCTATGAAAAATGCTAAAGCATCGCATCCCCACGATCCACCCGCGAATTCAGCGAATGGCTTTATACGCACGGATACCTTTCCTCCATGATCTTTATTTTTATTCCATCCCTACTCTTTTATTTTCTTTTGTTCGTTCACGTCTCACCTGAGATCCAGCTGCCCGTGAAAGGGGTTCGAGGGCAGACATCGACTCTGGACGAGGGTCTGCATGTTGTTGCAGAGAGATCGACCGGTGGAATAGCGCGGAAAGGGCGCGGAGAAGGTGGGGGTTAACGACCCCGATAGTCGCGGCAGAACGTGCGTGAGCCCTCGCACGACTGATTACGAGTGAGCGACCCTTTGACGATCACGATCGGCCAACTCGACGCACGAGAGATGGTGAGAGCGACAGAGAGAGAGTAAACGGAGGCGGCGGCAACACAAGAGAGCAAGTATATATGATCGATCGGACCATGAGCGGCGAAGAGAGCATCGCCTTAGGGGCCCCACCGGAATGAAGGGGTTAGTTATACCGATGCGATACGCGGCTACTATCATGTATCAGCGTCAATAAATCACCGGATGTAGGTACTCTGATGTGGACACGTTAGGAAAAGCGTCGCATTAATGTTTTTTGCTATGCGACCATATGAAACTATTACGCGAAGATTTATTCGCGGAAGATGAGACGCGAATACGGATGTTCTATTGACGTGAAATATCGCGCAAGAAAATTGTATGCACAATTTAAAGATTCGACGACTTCTTGGCTTATTTATTGGATTATCATGCACATCACTCTGATCTTTATGTATTGTGATATTGTCACAATACATAAACAACAATATGCATCTATCTTTTTAAACTTTTAAAGAAGTATATATCTATGCAATTCACTGAAACAGAATACTTTAAACATTAGGTTAAAAGATATTAATCGTTTGAATAAAGTTTATAATGGGATTTACAATAAAATATATGTGACTAAAATATTTGTTAAGGTATTTAATGTAAAAGTATAATGTGCTGTTAATCATAATCGAATGATTTATGTTATATACATAAATCAATCCTCTCTTTTAACGGCGTAAATAAATCATAGAATATACCATTCTACAAAATTTGACGTAACGTACGTGTTATGGTTTATGCTACGCTTTTAATTGCGAGCACATTGTACTTGCATTAGTGAATAATAAACTTTTGCGTTCGTGAATAATTTTATTTAATTTTATTTATATATATTGCATATATAGCCGCAATTTTTTTATAATAAATTATATGCATATTTTTCTGGATATTCGGCCACGAGACATACATATTATAATATAATAATATCAGAGCTAACAGTATTAATTAATTTGTACTATTTCAAGCAATTTTTATATAATTTGCACGTGCTGTAGACAAAAAATATAAATATTATGTTAAATTCATTTTTGATAAGTTTTACTATTTTTTTATAAAATGTGTGTTAAGAATTTTAAAAAATCTTTAAAAATATTTTTATAAAATATAAAATGGATATTGAAGATATACTTGAGCAATCGTCGCTGTCGCACTTCGATTCATTGATATTTCAAACTTCCTTCCTTGATTTGATAATGGGTAAGTGGTGCAGGGAATCGGATGGTGGTCAGTAACTAGGCGTAACAAGAGGACCGAATCGCCAGCGTCAGGCGGTATATAGTAGCCTGTGGACCCTTGAATTCGTATTTATGTTTGTACCCGCCGTTTGGCAGCGGCGGCGGCGGCGGTGGCAGCGGTAGCGAGAGTCTCGCGGAATTGAAATGCAAATAGTGGGATCCCGGATGCAAATTCCGGTTGCACGGGGTAACGCCAGCCAGCCATCCTGAACGAATGAGCGGGCGAACGAGTGAGCGAGCGAGCGAACGAATGAACGAACGAACGAACGAACGAACGAACGAACGAAACACGGCCCGGCGCGGTGCAGGCACGGATCAGTTCAGAACGGAACCAAAAGGAACGGAACCCAGAGTGGACCGCGGATAGAATGGGGCTGAGCGAGGTAGAGGGTGAGCGATGAGTACGGCTGAAGAAGAAAGACAAAAAATTGATTGCAATTCGGCGCCACTCTCGGCTTGCCCGAGATAAAAGTAATGCGTTTCGTGCATAACGAGTCGCTCCAGCGCTCTGCCGCCACCGCCCCAACGCCCACATCCACCCTTCAACCCTCGTATGTTGCCCACGTTCTTTCCCCTTCCGACCTCTTTTAGTCGGCGCCGTTTTGTTTTCTGCTGCTTCCTCCGCCTCGTAATTTTTTTTCTTTTTTTTCTTTTGTTAAACTACCATGCGAAGCGGATATACAACGTCGATCACTTAACAAACGATCGCAAACGCTTTATACAATTGGAAAATTTTCTATTATATTTTAATGACTATAAGTTCTAATGAATATATAATAAATATCTATCACAGAGAAAGAATCATTGCACGCGTATGAGTTTATTAAGTTTGTGTCGAGTTTAACCTTTATGCAGAGATTTTTGTATCGATATATTAATTAATTCATACACATATAATTAGAATAAATTATTACAGATGGGAAACTGTTGCGAATATGCCAAGAGTGCAAGGCTTATTAAAAGATTTACTAATCGACCAATGATTTCAGTCAAAACGTTTAGTAATCTTCTACTTTTAAACCTCTTTGGCTTCAACGGAATTGGGGGATCAATACTTTATAATTATATTAAGTGGAGTTGAGGGAGCCGACACCATCCTTGCATCGCTTATTTCGAAGGTAGAAGTATCATTGCATCGAAATGGATGACAATCGGACGGCTAACGGGAAATAATTGGACACTCGTAGTTATCAGGCAGCCAAGCATATCCGTTATTCTCTGAATGGCTAAGGATCGGTTGTCAGTATTAGCAAGAGATATCGTCCAGATATCTAGCTACTTGGATACACGGAACACATCAATTTTCTGTCACGTTTACTATGTTGATCGAATTACCGATCACGCACGACATATTTCGTAGCATGGTATTGCTCGATGGACATTGGAATTTAAGCATGCTGTTTAGCATAATTGACAGTATCACGTGTCAGTTTTGCTTAAAATTATCTTTATCCAAAGCTTTATCCTGCAGATTTACATTAATTAAAAAAACTTAGCTTATTCAATTTTATTAAAAATATTATCAGATAAATAAAAAATATCTAATAAAAAGAAAACATTTTATGGAAATATATCAATTTATATAAAATTTATTTTTTTTTTGTAAAGTTTAATAAATCTATATCTATATTATATGACGCATTTATTACTCTTTTTTTTCTTGAAAGATCATTGATTTAAATTTGAAAAATCGAGGTCAGTCAGATGTTTCCTGTCAGACGCCGCGCCCTATGTATATAAAGCTACGTACATAAAGCTTCTTGATCAATTTCACGCGATGATATCATCTTTTATGAAAGTTACGTGTAAACGTTAGGAGTTATTGGAGCGAATAAACTGTTATTAACTTATTCTAGACAAAATTAGTATAGTCAAATTAAACTGTATTATAGATATTTACATGCACCAATGTAACTTTATTTCTGTAATCTATTTCTCTTTCAAAAGGTAACGTTTAAATAAAATTTTTTTAATTGGATTGCGACCTGTCTTTTTATATATGCTAGTTAGCGCTAATACAAGGATCGTTTTGCAGTAAGGTACTCTCAGATAGAACAGTATACGCAACAACATAAGAATTAACATTGAGATGTGATAAAAGTATTATCGATTACATCAAAATTAATATTTAAAAGCGGAAAATTTGCAAGTGCCAAGAAGCCCGGGACGCGAAGCTAACTGCGGATTTTGTACGGGAGCTGTACGTAATATAAGTCGCGCACACGTGTTACCGGATGCAAACGATCCATGTGCGGGAGCACGAGCGAGGAGGAGAATGCGGATTGGATTGGTGAACGAAAGAAAGAGAAACATCGTCGAAAAGAGCGCGGGGGAGGTTGATGACGAGGGGGGTGGGGGGATGAGTGGGAGCGGGGCCTCTCAGTGTGGCTGAACCCTCGCTGCTAAATGTAAATGTCCGGCATTTGTTACTTTGTCTGTATGACCCGCTGCTGTTTGTTTGTATCCGCGGTACGCGGGAGTGTCCACGGTCCCGGAGATGCAAAGAGGAAATGGAGGAAGCGGAGAAAGGGCAAACCTCGCCAACGCTCGGCGTAGTGCTATTCGGCGTGGCTTTTGCCCCTGCTTTTGGTGCACATCGCTCTTTTTTTTTTTCCTTTTTATTTTTTCTCCCCCGCGTTCGCGCTTTACGTAAGCCGCGTCGCTTGGGCACACGCTCATTTGTAAAATTTTATGATGGCCCCCGCTGTGCGTTGTATCCATTATGTTGCATGCATTACGGGCCGTGTGCGGCCGTCCTTTTTTACGAATTTCGTTTTAATTACTGACTCCGGCCAGTGTATCCTTCGGCGCGCATACACGACCGCGTGGAAAAGGAAGAGAGAAAGAGAGAACTTTAAACGAGAGAACTCTTGCACATCGATCTGAAAATATTACCGCGTACTGATATAAAAAAAAAAAATTGCAAGACGCATCTCGCGAGCAAAATCGAACGCGATTCTGATTTTCTCAGCACTCGTCGTTAAACTGCGTGCGAGATAGGGCACGATAAACGGCGAATGGATGGAAGATCGAAACAGGGACATTAAAAATACAAAGGCTTGTAAAATTTATTCTACCGGTCAAAGGTGCGTCGGGTTTAACGAGTTTCAAGTTCAATATAATTAAAACCAAGCAATTTAATCGAGTTTCGACATATCGTATGAAATTCATTTGAAATTTTTGATCAAATCTTTCTGATAATAATTAAAATAATTTAAGATGAAATATATAATTAACAATTTAAAATAAAATGTGTTGCACATATTAATTTACAAACTCAGCCATTTCTTCTACAAATTTATATTTTTTTCTTGCCCTTTGTATTATTGCGTGTGTATAAAAATTGAATATACTTTTTTTTTTTATATTTTAATACAGATTCTATACAAAAAGCGCGTATGCAAAACATCAAACATCTAACAAATCAAATATGTCATATGTCTACCGCAAATTCTATATTCTTTTCAATGACAGTTAAATAAATAAACACAATTAAATAAATAAATTACATTTGCACAAACAAATTGCTTCATATAATAATGTTTAAATGTTTTCTATTTTTTTTATAAGTCAAATTTTTATTTAATTAGCTTTTACGAAAAATTTGTTTTGAAGAAAAATACCAATATTAATCCATTGAAGATATTAAATTAAGTTTTCCACAACAAATCATCAAAAAACATGTAAGCAGCTCATAATAATTGATTTCTATATGATAGTGTTTATTGACGATACATCAACCTAAAACGAAACCATCAACAGTTTCGATATTTGTCCGCACCCTGCAACGGCCGAGTTTATACGACAATAGACGGCAGCTTGAGCTAATAACATTCCTCCCTCTGAGTAAATAGAGCAGAGTTTGAAATCAGAAATGCGAAAGGTTACCTCGTGCGCGCTCTCCGACTTAGCATTGTATTACCTTTCCTCTACTTCGTACGCTTTGCCAGTCTCTTTAACCCGGTAAGAAAAGAAGCATTGTGCAGAAAAGTTCCGCGCGCGCGCCGGACCGCGTCGCCGACTGCCATACTTGTGTGAGACCGCCACTCTTTTGATATTTCAACGTAGTAGACGAGTGGCGTGTCGTAATGAAATCATCTCCAGTACTTTGATCTTCTCCCCGTGCGGCGCATCCCCTAGCCATCACCGGTAACCTCCGCGTCGCTTTCTCTTGAAAACACGAGGCCACCCCCGCACACCACCCTCGCGAATGTCCCACTCAGCCGGCACACCGGCTTTACTAGCACCCTCCATCCGTGTCCCCTCTTCACGTTATCTCCTCAGGGACAGGTAGGCAGGCAGGCACACGGTCCGACATAATATATCTCTCACAATGAGTTCCTTCTGCACCTTCTTCTTTGCCGCAACACATTTTTACCACGCGGAAAGCAATTTTGTAATTATGACAAGTACCGACCGATTATCTTCTGTCGGATGTGTCTTTGTTACTCTTTTCATTACGTTTGCTGGCCAACTCATAATTATCTTTCTGCACGATCTTTCCCGCTCAACGGTGCTAATAAAAGTCGGCAGGAAAATGACGCATAGGGTAGCAAGAATTCATGTACGGCGCGATATCGTGGGATCGTGGGATATTTTCTTTGCGCGAAAAACGACGATAGATGGTGACGATGATGAATGTCGGAGCTGTGGAGTCGGAGGCAGGCAATGCGAAAGACATGAGAAGATGAAGTGGCGCGAATGAGTCGCCTTTTTCTTTGCTGTGCTATAGGTGGGAAGCATCTTCGATAACGCTCAGTACTTGTCTCTTAGTTTAACACCTTGTGGACACGCGATATTACATTGAATCATGACAACATAGAACCGTATAACTATATAATTCAATTATACAAGCAAAGAAAAATATATGTAGCTTAAAATAATATGCACAGCCTAACATTTCTTTTTTTTTTGTACGGCAAACAAATAAAAAATAAAAATGCCACTAACCAAAAACTAATTTAATTAAATTATGCCAAAAATGCAATTATTTTTATTTGTATTTTTGCATATCATTTTCTGATAATAACATCTAATAATGTACTTAATGAGAGAGTTTGCTTTCCTAAAGTTTCTTATTAATTTTCCAGCTTACTAGCATAATGAAGTGTACTTATCAGGAATCAATAATTTAATTAATAAGGTGATACTTATATAACTTAAACTGGAAGGTTTAAATATAAAAGTTTGATAATCGTTTGTATAAAGTTGTAATTAATATTCCTAAATTATCGACATTACTATCTAAAAAATAATTATTTAACAACTTACGTCGTTTATTAATTATGACACATAGCTCTGTCATTTATCGTTATTCGTGAGCAAAAATTTAATATGTTATCGTTTTCAATTATATATTTTGAATTATTATACAAGGCTAAGAAAAGAACGGATTAAGATATACTGAAAGAGATTATACATGCAAAAAAGCGATAATGAAAAGGAATATAACACACACAAAAATAATATTTATTACAGTAGACAGTGACGATGATCAATACGCGGATAAGCACGTTAACGAAGATGCCAAGAAGCAGAGAGAGGAAAAGAGACGAGAAGGCTTGTTCTTTGTATGAGAGAACCATGACCGTGGCGGCTATATAAGGTGTATCGAGCAACAAGGACTAACGGCCTTTAATTAATAAAGTTACGCGAACAACTCTCAAAGTCTTCCTGCCTCCCGTGCCCACCCACCTGGATAGCAGCTATTTCCTTCGCTTTAGAAATTCTGGTATTTTCCCTTATTCTCCCTCCCCCTCATTGCTTCTTCATACTTTGGTCTTCCGTAAAGGCCTACCTACGAAGTTGTAACCTTTTATTGCACGAGAAAGCGTCTTCTGCTTATTTTGCAAAGATACTTTTCTACGAATTTTCTTTTGATACCGATAATTATGCTTACACATTTAAATGCCATTTATTATCAAATTATTAAATGCTAAGAAAGAGAGATATATAATCTATGTACAAAAGTAATTGATCTCACTTTATGTCTTCTGCTTTGAAACAGCAAATTGTCATAGTATGATTAATTTAAAAGTAAAAATAATGCATAACCAATTTTGCATAAAATTAGGCATTTAAATTTGAAATAAAAATCATGTATATGTGAAGAGAATTAACATTTTACGTCTCTTTCGAGAATTTCAGAAATTTTAGCTTATAGAAATTTGTACGTATAGTTCAAGAAACGATGTACACAGAGAGTATGTACACATTTTACAGTTACGTGTAGACACTTTGAATTTGTAATACATACAGATGTCGTAACTTGCATATATAATGTATGTATATGTATACAACAGAGTATATATTACTGCTACGTAAATTACATAGTACGTAGACGTATATAATGCGTAAACGTTACCCGTAATAATACGCGTGTAGGAGGCTCTGCTACGTATATTAAGTCAGCGACATTTTCACGTGTACTAGGCGACGCGTATTTATATGTTTGCAGCATAATGGAAATAGATATGTAGTATATTCGACGCAATAAACATACAGTGACGTAAGAGTCACTTTACACACATCGTTTATTGATCAAACGTTTCACATAGCATGTGTTAAATATAGTAGACATTTTCACTGATTTTGGATCTATTAATCTTTCTACATCGCTGAAACAATCTCTGAGAAAAAATTTAAAAGAAATTTTTGTCAAGCGTAAAAATTTCTTTTAATACATGCTTTAATTTAAAAACAATTAATAAATAATTAATATTAGTAAATTTTTAATTTATATTTTTTAAAAATATAATGCAATTCTATATTTATAAAATTAATATTAATATTAAAAAATTATGATATTTAGAGATAAAAATATAATCAACGATATAAATTAATATAATATTATTTTATCTACAATAGAAAAAGGTCTGTCTTTCTAATAATTCTCAATGTCCGGCGTATTATAATTGATAATTTGCACAAAATGGCGATACATATTTTCTTCTTATCGTAATGGCGCCAAAAGCAGGAGAAGAGTTGGGAATCTTTTCAAACTGTGCTACATAGAGACGGACTCCCGGAAAAGGAAGCACCACCCGTGGATTGCCAGACTTCAAAGAATTAAACCGTGTTCCTGTTGCCAACCCCGTGATGTCTTGTTCGTACTATGGCGCATCGGCCGCCATGCTGCTCGAGAGAATCTTCCGGCAAGTTATGGCTTGCTAAAGAAAATTGACTTGAATCTACGCCAGGATAATAAAAGCGCATAGCTGCGAGGAAGCGCGGGCGAGAAAAATGAAGAAACAATCCTGACACCATGGGCGATACCGGTAAAAAAGAAGTCGTTCGGATACGTAAAACGGCCAAAGAGAGGAAATCCACCTCGTTATACACATATAGATTATAGATCATGGCTGTCGGTCTCAATGTTAATAAATATCTATTAATGCGCTTCGAAAACTTGTATCGCGATACTGATGTTACGAGGGATATTAAACGCAACACGGATATTGCGTTATTTTCATCGGAACATTTGGTCCATTTCACATACGGTACATTTAGAAAATTTACGCTAATGTCTACATGTCGCACATTCTTCGAATATTAAGCAATTGAGGCATGAACGACATGATTTTTCATTTGATATTTTAATTTTATATTAATGTAATAGACATTAATACAAAACTGATAAAATGTGATCGTCCATATTAAATATGCTTGCGCTATTATATCTTGTCTCACAGTTGAACGAGACGTGTAATCTAATCAAAAAATTTTTTTTTGTTTAATGGATTAAAATTTGTTAGATAAAAAAAGAAAATAAGAAATGTATTTGTATATGTAGCAATATATTTAAGTAATTGTGTTATTAACATTACTTTATTTTGATAAATTTTAACTGAAAGAAGAGAAATTTTAATTTTTTATATTTAATTCATGGAAATATTATTTTATATATTTATTTCGATATATAAAAAAATATAAAATATTTTTTTAAAATATTAAAATCTTCATAATTAAAATATAAAAATATTTTATATTTTTATATTTTAATTATGAAGATTTTAATAACATGCCCTAATAAATAGCATTAATATTGATATTAAGATACTTTTTAATTAATATTATTAATAAGTTATATATAGCTTATATTAGCATTATTTTTTAAAAAAATTATGTAATCAGTTTTATCAATGATAATATCAGCTAATATAATAACAAGTTATATTAAAACTATCATTGATATGAAACTAACATTGATATGATTTGAATGTATTTCATTGCATTAGAGCAAACCATGTGGAAGCTTTAAAATCAAGCGTATTTTGTTCGCGGACCTACTTATGTGAAGATAATCACATTATGTACGATAATCAGCCATTATTTCATTATCTATGCGATAGCGCCCTATAATAGCTCTTCTGCTAACACATTGGCGTGTCTAATATAATTAACGCATATGTGAGCAAAATTTAACAAAACAGTATTATTATGATTGTCGCGTCTCAATTACCTATAAATTGTATTTCCCAAGCAATGCAATGTTTCGATACTTTTGTAAAATTCCTTTTACACATAATCGCAACAAACAATCGAGCAATCTTTTACCTTATTCGGTGTCGTTGCTTGCTGCTGCGGTGAACAGCTGGTGCTGTGTACAGTCGGCTGGTTGGTCGTCGCCGGCACGATGCCCTGATGATTCAGATGACTCAGCTGATTCAGCTGCGTGAGCTGCTGCGGCTGCTGCACCGGATTCTGGGTGTTGGCCTGCAGTTGTTGATGATGTGACTGATGCGCAGGATGAGTCGTCTGATGATGCGTCGCAGGGAAGGTGGGCACCGTGAACGGGACGAACAGCATCGGGCTGCCGAGGATGTGCGCACCACCTCCACCCAATGCCCCCGTCTCCTCCCTACACCTTTTTCGTGCGTTTTTTGTTTTGGGTAACTTTCTTTACTCCATCAACGGTGTTTTTTTTTTTAAATTTTTTTCTTAATTTCGGCGTGCTACTACGCGCATAGATCGTTACTTTTATTATATTATTTTTGTCAAGTATACTGCTGACGACGACGACGAGCAGAGTAGAAGCGTAGCAGTAGCACTAGTGGTAGTAGTAATGGTAGTAGTAGAGGTAGAAGTAGTGGTAGTGGTACTAGTGATGGTAGTAGTAGTAGTAGTAGTAGTAGTAAGGAGTAGTAATATACGTGTCGAAGTGAAGCTACAATATATGTTTAATGATTTATTATTACCTGCACTCCTGCCCCAGCCCCTGGTGCTGGGGTTGGGCGTAGGGGGCGGCTCGGACGGAGGTGGTGGACGCCACCCTCGCTACCCTCAGCGATAGACCGCCCCGTTGACTGGTAAGTTGAACCGAAGCTGGCTGGTGATTGCTATGCACGCAGCAACAGGCACGGCAGCCGATCGGCTGTTGTTGATTTGGAATAGCCTGGAGATGATGACTTAGGGGGCCCCTGGGCCCCGTGGAGGAGGGAGAACACGGGTACACCCCAACCAGGCAACCCACCACCGCAGCCCCGGGGCCCGGTGCGCTCGGTGCCAAGGCGCCTGTGGACGAGGCCACCCCAAGCTCGCTGGCTCTCCGGCAACCACTGCACCACTGCACCCACCCTCCTTGTTGAGGGGCTTGTTGATACGTCCTGTTGACGTTGATCGTTGAACTGGGCTGAACAACCTCAACCTGGGCCTCTTTAAGCTCACGATTGCCTGCGGGCGGGATTTTGCTACTTTGCTGTTTACTCGGGGTGATCAACTCTAGACTTGCGCGTGGCGGACGTTGATTTTCAATCTGTTTTAATTTTCTTTGATCAATGAAAATCAACAAACAAAGCCTGAATGCTTCACTTCGACTTTATTTTTTTGATTACGTATCACAACACTGATGCTCGCACGTGAAGAGATGCTGATTTTAAACAAATCAGTGAAAAATCACAGTTTTTGCTACAGTCTTGTTTACAAGAAAAACAATGAGTTTTAATAAATATGTTTATAGCTATCGATGCTTTCAGTTTTCGAACGTTATTAATATTATTTTACAAACACTGATTGCGTTGTTTACCACAAAGCAATGTAATTCTGTCAAAAACTATTCTTCACGTTTCTCACGATTTCCTAAGAGATGTTTGAGAAATATGCTGAGTTCTACCAAATCCCGTTCTCGTGGAATGAGTTTACCGCATACTCTTGGCGCAGTCGACGCTCACTTCGACGGCCACGTGGTCGACTCGGATAAGATTCTATCAATCTCTTTGAATGCCGGTTTAAATGCAAATCGCAGATATATTTGTTTTTGTATAAAATACTTCACCGCGATTAGAAAAGTCCACAATATTTTTTGTTCTCAAAATATTTTTCTTTTTCTTTCTCTATTTACCGAAACGAATACTTAAGACAAATTATTGCATAAGCAATTATTAAATACTAAATTAGATGAGCTTTAAAATTTAATTAATACATGGATATAATTGTTTTGTTAACTGTAATATACAATTGAACACGTTTCATTGCATTGTGTAAACCAATAAACTGACAATATCTTTTCTATTAGTCGGCAGAGCATGCGATTAACTTTCAACTGATCTGTAAGAAATGTCCGATATCACTTGTTTCGGCAATACAAGTCATAAAACACGTGTTTTGCTTTATAATTAAAAATACTGCAGCATATGTCTCTACTGTAAGTATATCGGTTAATTTGCAACTGTATATTTCGTTAATTTACTAAAATCTTCCAGATGAATAGGCTATGGTGAAGAACACTCGTACGCTGCACGCGTCTCGTGAAGGCTTACGAACACGTTGCAGGGAAAGATACAAAGTTCGCGGTCACACGCACACCTGGAAGAACGGTAACACTTGATCGTTCGAATGCAGCACCTTTGTTTTCTCTTTCTAATGCTTTTCTAGGTATCTCTTAGATGTGACATAAATCATAGAAATCTGATTGAATTTTATTGCCGCGCGAACAAGATACGAAATAAAATGCGGCGGATTTTTGTACGAGGATTAACACCTGTATTTGCGGCGACTTTCTCTCCTTCCTCCACGGGTAAATCAAACAAAGCGGCCGGTCCTCGCGATCGTACAAATGAGATTAAAGACACGGCGGGTGGAAAAAGAGGGAACCTAACCCGTAATGTTGGAAGGTCGCTCGCCGACTGACTAGCACTTCCGCTCAGGCTGTTGTGCGATTCAGAGTGGGGGATGCTTCGTTGAGTTGTTGTGTGTAGGGGTTGGTGGCGGTGGGTCGACTCGTCGGTTGGTTGGTTGGGGTAGTTGTGTGTGCTTCGTTCTTGCTGTGCGCGGGAAACCAGGGGCTTTCAAGCCTGCAGGATCCGTGCGGCCCGGCGAAATAGCGACCAGTTTCACGTGGCTCGTACCAGCTTGAGTTCAACTACTTTTACCTTACGTCTCGTTGTCGACGTCGTGCCCCAAAGTTTTCATGAAATCTCGATGCCGTGAATTTTAAGTAAGCCCCGCGCGTTGCAAACGCATAAATTCCAGAAATGTTAAGCCAGTACGTATTTATATGTTAACACCGAAGCGATAATAGAACGATGAAGAAGCATCTGCTTATAAAGATTGTTTTTTATTTGTATAATAAAATGTCAAAATTGAAGAAACTTTGTCGTTTGTACTAGTTGTTTAGAAATTTAATTGTCTTGCGGCGAGATGTGCGAGCGAATAATCAAGACAAAAGGGTAGAACATGATTTGGTGAGTAAATCAATTAAATGATGAGAAGAAGTCGAGATGTACGAGAAACTGCGTAGGGTATCAGGTGCGCGCTTATACTGTCAATCGAATTATCTAGGGTTTGTCGCAGCTGCTTCAAAATATCCTTTTACCTTGATAGGCACAAACCAGATATCAATCAACGTTTTTTGTTGAATTTCCGAGAATGAAAAACAATCGGTTTCTGATATATACCGAAATTATTCACCAGCCAAAAAAAATATGTACACAGAATCTTGTAATTTATTTTTTAACGCAAATAAATTTTGCGATAATTAAACATTGTAAAGGTTTGGAAATGATAGTAAAGTATGAAATCGACACTGCAATAGTATCACCAGAAATCTCAGAAACTCTCGTATTTCTCACTAGGCCATAGAAGATGCTCGACCGACGGACACGAGCACTATTTTGCGGACGGATTTTAACTCAATATGCGTATGTTTCTAAAACAATTTCACGTTACCTTGCACTAGAAGAATCACTTAAGACATCACAAAGCACCTGTCACAATCGTCGAACTTGCCGTCATGCACTGTCAAAAAATGTCACTTTCGCGAACGCCCTTTTCGTTTGAGGACAAGGTCTTCTCGAACAAGGTTTTCTCGAACAGGGTGCCGGCGAACGATGGGGGCGCGTACTGGTTCGTATGCGTGGTTGTTTGTACGCGTGCGTCCTAGTATACAGGTTGTGTTTATACGGCCGGCAATCGTATATAAGTGTTGGCGCGTGACGGTGACGGAAAAAGTGTCTCGGCGCGAGTTACAACCGGCGGATAAAAAATGATAATGGCGGATGAACAGGCGGATATATGCGCGGGGGTACTGGTGTGACGCAGGTCTCGTAGCCTGGTGTGTAATGGGCTATGGATTTGGTGGAGCGCTGTTCCTGCACGTAGGGTAGGTAACGTGGAGACAAGAACCCTGTATCGCAATGTATCGCGGCGGCGGTGGCGACGACGGCGGCGGCAGTGGCGGCGGTGGTAACTGGAGGGGTGATCTGTCAGGCTGGAGGGGCGAGTGGGTGGTGGAGGGTAGGAGTCTGGCTCGTTCCTTCGTTCGTTCGAGGTGGTGGAAGAGAGGGTAGGTCAGACGATCTCGAGGCCGAGGGCGCGCAGAGCGCCGTTTCTCGTGCGGGAACAGTTACCGTTGCTTCCGTTGCTGATGTTGCCACGTATATCTATCGTCTATTGACGCTCGATCGGGTTTTGTATCCTCTTAAAACGGCACAAATTTTCTTTTTTATTATGCTCAATTATAGAGTTATTATATCGGAAAGTAGACAATTATTTATTATATTCTTTTATATCAATATATGAAAAGTTTGAAACACAGATTAATTGTAGATAATTTTATGCAACAAGTTCTATATATAAAATGTTATTCAAAGTTTTCATTATCTTAATAAATTTTAAAAAATGTAGCAATGCTTTTATTAAAATTATTGATTGATTAAGTGCTATATTTTAAAAGTATTATTATGTTTATTATATATATATACATATATATATACATATATATATATATATATATATATATATATATATATATACATATACATATACATTATTACTTTACATAAAAACAAGATGCACACGCAAATAATTTATTATAAAAAGAGAATAAAATTCAAATAGAATTGAAATTTATTTTATTCTCTTTAACCTTTATCCATTTTCTATTTATCCTTCTCTATATTTTAGTATTATTACATGAATATAATTACATACTTCTTAATATAAGAAAAACGGTATCTAAAAAGACATTTTTTTGAATTATAAATAAAGTTTTTTTGTTATAAAAGTCTAGGAAGATAATATGAATATTTTTCTTTTTATTGCTATTCAAGTTCGTTAAAGGAAGGATATAATCAAAGGCATATGGTTAGAGTGCCGATGAATCGATCAGTACTGGTCATTTGGCTCCCTTTGTCGCACGTGTTAATTAAAAATTGCTGGCGGTTATCGTCATGGAAGGAATCACATATATATCTGTAATTAATTTATCGACAAATTCTCATCAACCATCGAGCAATCTCACGAGCATTTACGTGCTTTCAGAAATTTTGTCTTTTTAAAATTAATAATTACTGAACAAGTTATTAATTATATTTTGTGCATAGAACATTTACCGTTCGCATTTGTGGTCGAAATAGCCGCTCTACAATTACCGCATAACATAAATAGAATAATAATAGTATATACTCAGCTGCGCTCATAACACTAGATTTGATTAGCTTTTGTGTTCTGCGACATAATTATCAAAGTGACATATAACGGTGTATGAATTGGCATGAAACATTTATCAAATAGATTTATTTAAATAAATTTTATTTACATATATAAATTTAAATAGAGTCTAGTTTTGATATAAAATATTCATTTTTCACATTCATTAAAGAATAAAAGAAAAACATAGAGACGAAGATCGATTAAAGGCAAAGTCAACAATTATAAGAACTTTAAATACGATTTGCAATTCATTCATAATTCACAGTTCTCGTGGTCGGCAGTTTCCCATCGGGTCGCCATCAACGAGCAGGCTCGCGGGCATGACAGATACGGTGTATACATTGCGCCCAGGAAATTTCGTATTTTCGCGGCTAATGACTGAGGAACGAGACGGTAATGTATTCTATGCGGAACATCTACTATGCGCTCCCCATTAGCATTTGTAATGCGCATCTACCCCTAACTCTCGGGGCGCAAGCGTTGACGCTCGGCGCAAACCCATCAACGTACCATTTATAGCGCCGTTTCGTGTCCGCGTACGCGGAGAAAAGAGTTTACTACTCGTTGCTGGTGAATATGTTAATAGGATGCACCCGCGCAGCGCGCTCTTAGCAGCGTCCCGCGTTATGACGCAGCCGTTGGTGGAAGATTACGGTCGTACCTTAGCGTCGAGATATTTTTCCGTGGCTCCCAAAGGCCGCGATAATATGCGGAAGTAGACGCACCATTAAGAGGCCTTTCACATGTCACACGTATGCCGCGTGTCGTTAAATCCGCTTGCTATCGATGCTTTGTAATTCTTTTTTTTCCGTATCGCAGCGACCAAAGCGATTCGCACTTATCACTTTTGCATGAAGCGCCCTTATCGACTTTGCCGAGCTGCAGATAATCGAGATCGACGTATTTATCGCGAGCGATGCGTGGATCGCACAATCATCATGTATGTTTACACTTGTGCGCATTGCAAAAAGTTTTCTCTACTATAATCGATACGATCCAGCACAGCGATACAATGGAGAATGCCGAATCATTCGTATCGAAACGCGATATATCTATGAATTTTTTTTTTTGTTTATTTCACATAACAAGAACATGTTAACAATTGTTTAAAAAACTATTAACTTTTCCTTGTTTTGCATCCTTCGTTTTGTTTTTATTGGCATTGCTAAAAATAATTAACAAAATAATTAATAACCTTTGATTTTATATTAACAAATAATCGTCAAATAACTGCAGCAATCTATTCTTTTGTACTTATTGATATCTGACGGTCCTCCAAGAGTACTTGGAGCGAATACCCTTCATAACATTCCGCAATAGTATTGCCATACAATCCACCAAGAAATGTACAATAAACAACGTGACTTCTGGCGACGATAACGCCGTAATTAACACTTCAGCCAGTGCAATCTCACCGGATATGTTTCGAGCGGAGAGGTGTCGAAGCTGCTATAATATCCATGAAAAACGCTTGTTCAGAAGCGGAACGACCGTCGAGACCTGGAAACGTCCCGAAGCGCAGAGCTAGTGACAGCAAAGGCGGCGAGCGCAATAACGGATAAGCGGAGCAATCGGACAGTTTGTGAGCGGCCTCTGCTCCTGATGATGGGCTGGACGATGGAGAGACACGGCTGTAGGGAGTCGGTATATTTATAATGACCCTATATGTATGCAAATGGCCGCATATCGTACGCTTCTATTCCGTTCGCATCGCTCGCATTCACACGTGAGAGAGAGAGGGAGAGAGAAAAGAGAGAGAACTCCGATCCACGCATCATCTCCGCCTCTCTATATATGATCTTCTCTCTCTCTCTCTCTCTCTCTTTCTCTCTTGCATTTTCCGAATCAGCGAATGTATTCGCTCTTGTGCACGTATATCGAGATCGTGTCTGCAATTACGAGCACGTAGAAGCGAATCAGGGGATGAAAATGCATCGATTGTGCGTAAACGCGAGTCAACGCAATTCCACGAGAGACCGCGACACAATTTTGCAGTTAACCAAGTCTTTTTAGCCATTATACGCGAACTCATGGCATATTCCTGATAGATGCGACAGATCGCTTCTCGAACAAGAGCGCACTAACTTGACAGCAAATCTAGTATAACTTTCTGTAGGTGTCTACCATAAAGGAGGAGAGAACTCATACGAGACTCCATTTATGAACTTTGCGACAGAACATGTATTTTATCTTGTCTCTCAGGAGAGTTTAGTAGAAGCCTATCACAATCAAAATGATGAATATATATTTAAAAATTTATATTATGTAACAAAGCGAATAATATTTATGAAAATGCTATTGTGTATGTGTCATAATATGCGTTCACATATAAAATATTTAATAATTTATATGACATGTCAAATTTATATGATATTCTATGATTTATATATTAATTACAATTTATAGATAAGATTTATAATATAAAATCTTAATTAATATTTGATTTTATCAAATTGTTGACGCATAGCGAAAAAATAATATATTGCGATTTTATCTTCATTCTCGATTCTTATAATGATAAATCTGATATTTTACAATTTTATTAAAATAACTATTTATTTTATGAACTGCTAATACAATTACATTCTTGACTATCTTTTTAATTTCACACATCAGAAATCACAAGTGTATCACCCAAACGTAATAAATATTTTTATAAAAAAAGAAATGCATTTCTAAAAAAATTACGCGCGATTAGCAATTTTATATTTTTTTAAGATATTAATTCAAATTATTAAAAAATCAAAATATTATTTTATGTATTTCTACACAACAATGCGAGAAGTAAAACACATTCATCTCTTTCTGACCTAAAACTCGACTCGCGTAAATGTCGATAGAGCACATCGCGATGCACATAAATTATAACGATAAACATGTTATTTATAGACCAACATAAATTGGCTATGCTAATTTCTGCTGATCAGCAGGAAACTGCATTGGGAATGCCGCGATCGTTATAGTCGCATTCATTGAAAACAAATTGCAGCTTATGTCGATGTCGCAAATGTTTAGCTAATGTGCAGCGTGAAGTAAAAATCTACTTTTCATTTTACAATAATATCTCGATATAATTCTCATAATTTCTAGCTGTCATAATTTCTACAATCAAATAAATTGTAAATATGTAAGATTATTATAAAGAAGAAAGATTATATTATATTAGATATATATATATATATATTGTTAATTAATACAACATAATTAGTATACAAATTATACATCTCAAATTATAATATAAAACATTTTAGAATTATAATACAAAATAATTAACAAATAAAATTATTTTATAAATTAAATATCATTATAATTACTATGTTAATAAAAGAAAGATAAATTATACAATCTTCAATAGCAAAAAGAAAATTTTTTTATGTTATTAATATATTTAGTCTCACGATGAATGTATTAAAAAAATAAATGATAAAAAATGTAATAAACATAAGGTATCGTTGAAATGCATTTAAAGCTATAGCATTCCATCTTTCATAATCGCATGACATTAGTACAGCATGCAACAATATACCAGGATAAAATAGGTTCAGCAAGAAGCAGCAGCAACAGTCGCCAGTTTCCCGCGGTACTAGTTTCCGTCTCCGCGGTCTTGTTTTGCGGCATGAAACCGTGAACTACCTTAAATAATTGCGAGCTTAAATGTGTTTTGCTAGGGGCCGACCGAAGGAAGCGAAGGAAGCGAGGCAATCAAAAGAGAAGACTGTCGAAAGAAGGATAAGGAAACCACTACAACAGAAAGTTTGTAAAGTGTTTGAGCGTATTTGTCTCACAAGGTCCAGCGATTCCTTTCAAGTAAACGCTTGAATCGATCATTGATTAAAAAACAGATAATTTTATAAAATAATAATAAGACAATTTATTACTCATTTGGTGAATATTAAAGAATATGATCTCTGAATAATTAAAATGTTTATATA
Source organism: Cataglyphis hispanica (assembly GCF_021464435.1). NCBI lineage: Eukaryota > Metazoa > Arthropoda > Insecta > Hymenoptera > Formicidae > Cataglyphis > Cataglyphis hispanica. The sequence goes on from NC_065959.1 coordinate 6,305,461, forward strand.
AAGTTTAATAATATGCAACTAACGCTAGAATCAATTATATAATAGATTTTAATAATAGATTAATTTTAATAACTCTCATGAACATCACTGATTGAATAAAATAACCATAAGCAATATAAATGTAAAATTTATTACAAAATCGATTTATTCTAAATGCAAAATTCAAATAATATGTTTGGTTACGAAAACGTGAATAAGTCTATCAAACCGCTAATCGCGCGATCAGAATTCACGGCGGAAAATACAAAATTGGGCGCGTAATATAGACGTCTTATTTCTAGATACGTAGAAGAGCATGACGAACGGTCGACCCCTCGGTAAAGTCCTTTGCATAGCCGGAGGGAGAACGCCGAAATTCCAGGGAAGATTAAGACGTGCGGATTTGGGGGTAGGGCAAGCGGAAAAACAGGAGCTAAGGGCAGGGAGCGGAACCTTAGCTCGCGGCTACAGAAAACCGTAGTCGGCTCGTCGCAGAGAGACGCGAGAGAAATCTCTCCCACCGCTCTTGCTGCACGATCTCTTCGTCTTCGTATCCGTTTGTCTCTTTCTGTCCTCCACATTCTTTCTCTCTCTCTCTCTCTCTCTCTCTCTCTCTCTCTCTCTCTCTCTTTTCCGCGTAAAAGCAAGAAAGCTTAATTTCAATTTCGAGTCCCGGGGGTGTCGTTCCGAAACGAATATAATTATACGGAATAATTCTGACACGAGGACGAGATGAGAAGAGGAGAAGAGGTTGGTAGACGGTTTGGCATCGGGTACGGGAGTGGTGGGAGGATTTCGGTTCGCGTTGAGAAGGAAGTCTCGTTCAAAAAGGGTAGTAGCGGTGCAGAAGAAAGTGGATGGGTGTGTGTGAACGAGGGTGCGTACAATCTAACTATCGCGTAGACCACAGTTGTAGACATGCTCTTTATGTTACGCACGGCAAACCCGCCGAAAGATAGCGCGAGTTGCTTAATGGCTTGAAATTCCTGCCGGCGAGGAATGCTCTGAATGAAAATTAAGTCAAATGTTCTTATTGGACTAGCCTCAACCTCATTTCGCGATGTGCAATTCCCGAAGTGCGACTTTTGGCAGTTTAACGAATGACATTTTTAAACAGTCTTCTGCGCTTTGACAATGTTGGCAAGAGAAAGATAGTCCTCTCTCTTTCTTCGTTTAGGTTTTTCTGAAATTTAATATTAAGTTTATATATTTTGTTTAAATTCTAAAGCATAACGTTTTTGTTTTTTTATTTATTAAACAAATTCGAAATTTAAATTTCCATATCTCTAACTGTATAATGAAAAGTAAAACATAAATTTTTGCATAAATAAATATAAATATAAAATATAAAATATGAACATAAATATAAAATATAAATATAAAAGATATGTACGAGATATTTATAAAGAAAAATAATGTAGATATAATTAATTTTGCGCATTAAAAATATTTATACATATTAAATTGTTAAATACATAATACGTATTTAACATATAAAATAATAGAGTATTGTTTACAAAATAATGTAGAAAACATAGTTTATTATCTTATATAAAACTTATATTATTATAATATTTTAAACTTGTTGAGAAAGCATCATTACACATTTGTATCATCTAAAATAAATATATTATATTTTAATTTTGCATGACAAGAATTTATCTTTTAATTTTTTTTTATTGCTTTATCAATTGCTTTTCGTCGCGGCTGACTTCACATTTTCCAACCTTGCGCTCGTTGTCTTCACGCCCTTATTTCATCCCTCTGTTCTCTCACCCTTCTTGAACCCGATGAGACGAAGGCACCTCGTTTCATTATCCGGATATTAGCCATTGGGGACCCGAAATTGCTACAACTTAAACAATTTGTTTTAATGCAATCGTCGATTAAGCGTTTACTGATTGCGTTCTCATTGATTTGCCTGCAATTTCATTTATCGAATCTATTTTTGCAAAACAAAATTTAAAAATTTTATTAATATTTAATACATTATTAATTATTTATTAGCAGATGTAAGCTGAACGTATAAAAGTTATATTATTAAATCTTTTAAAAATTTTTTGAATTAGGTATACAGCAAATTATAGAACTTAGCAAATTTATTACCATTAACTACACACAAAATTAAAATAATTAATAATAATTTGAAATTATATGTATTTTTATGCACGAAATATTCGTAATTTATAATGTGCAAATACCCTTGTGGGATTTTATATATAATTCTTTTGCTTTATAAAATATTTTATCATATAAAATATTCTCTGGGATAATATTTTTGAAAACGTAAATAGAATACGTTCAGCGTATTATTTGTATTTACATTAAAAAATAAAAATGACAAAAAATATCCATTAGTGTAAGTAAAACGATTTAATTTTTCTTTATATGCTTTTTGATTATTGAAATACTAAGTACGTAATCAATTTATATGCAAAATATAATTTATATTTATTGTATTAATTTTTTCCTCGCATTCTTATCTCTTTTATCTTTTATCTCAATCAATTATGAAAGAGAAAACGAGAGAGAAAGAAATAATAATATTAAATAACTCTCTTAAACGTTAAGTGAAAAGTATAAGTTACAAATCTGAAATTTTTAACTAATATATATATATACATAGTATATACATATATATTTAATTATTTCAGTATTGTTTATAAAAAAAATTTTTAATAAATTTTTATATAATTGATTTGATAAAATAACAAAAAATTCTACTTCTAATAGCGCAATTACAAAGTATAATAAATAAAAAGATAAGATTGACTTACTGATGTTCGATTGCGTTCGACTGATTTCAGTCATATATGAAAATTATATGACATTAAATGTGACACATTAAAAGTAGATACTAACATTCGCTCATTCAAAATAGAGATTGAAAGTATTGGCACTTGAGAAAGAATCCATAGCTGTCGATGGCGTCAATATAAAATATATGCATATATTTGTAACCGTTTTAAATTATTAAATTGCGCAAATAAATCAAGAGTGAATCAAGATCTGTTAGAGGCGTACACAAGTAGACGGTAATTAACTCATCTAGAAATTATGAAAGTCAAGATGAAGGAAGTTTGTTAAAACTAAAATAAAGTAAACTTTGAAGCGTTACCTGTGTAAAAGGTAACGTAAATTTGCCGCTGCTTCAAAGGAACTACTTGCTATTTATTCTTTTTATAGACTTAAATACTCTCTTTATAAAATTATTTTTATATTAAAATGTTTATTAATTATAAAAAGGTTATTTAATTATAAGAAAAAAAAAAACTTATATCTTGCATTCTATTAAATGTAATAGTTTATATTATTTGTTTTATTTTATTTCATTATTACGAATCAAATAAAATACGCTGAAAGTAAAATTTGCGTAAAATTTTATTGTATCATCTTCAGTAAATACAGCAATCGCTTTGAAGATGACATTCGCGAAATTCATCGGCTTTAATAAATGCGGAGAACGAGACGATTTATAAATCCTGCAAATGCGACAGAACTGTTTTTTCGAGAGTAGTAGAAACTGATCGAGAAAGTTGAAAGATACCGCATAGAATCCCAAACGATTCGTTTGCCATCCGACCTGCTTCCCCTCGTTTTTCGTTCGTTCTGGAATTCGCGCTAAGCGACGCGTGCCACGCTGCAATCTAGTACCTTCGTCTCAGTAGTCCGCAATGGAATCTCTTTTCTGTAGATATCCTCGAAAGCTCCAAAAAGCACGATAATTCCGTTCGACTCAAAACCGTTTTCGCAATTTTCTCTGGAATCCCTCTTTCGAACGTACCTTATTCAAAAGTTCCATAAACTCAAATAATTTTAAATTTTACATCAAAATTTTTTTTTTCTTTTTTATTCTAAAAATATTATTGCAAATCTAGGAAACATAATAATCTTTCTTCAAAATCTCATATCAAAGCTTGAAAACGGTATTCTCGTAAAATGATGCTTGCTTTCTTGTTGAAAATCCTGTTATATTAAAACATTATTTCTTTAAATATTATAACATTATTTTAATATTGTGAAAAATGACATTTCCGTTTTTTATTCAGGAAAAATGCATAGATAAATATAATTTAGTTTACTTATTGTTTTGTGTGCTAAATAATCTAATCAATTAGAAATAATTTTTGTATTGCAATGATTGAGCAACACATTAAAAATATTAGTATTAAATTACTGTATTTATAATAATAATAATAGCAAGTAAAAATAATCTGTCAGACTTCAAATGAAAAAATAGACAATTTAAAAATAGACAATCGATAATGATAAACAGATTTTCAGCACGTCGATCTGCTACGCAGAATGTCATTCTTAATTAATTTGCGTATCCAGCCGCTAATACCTCACGAATCACAAAGATGGGAACTTTTAAAGTTCGAATCGGTCTCGTCGCGAGGGAAGGCAAGAACGAGGTGGTTGTGCAGACGCAAAAGAGAGCAGGGATAAGAGAGTTGGCGATGGAGAGCTAAGGAAAGAGAAGCGAAGAATGTCAACGATGGTCGAGGAAGAGATGGAAAAAGATTGTGAGCGAGCGGGAGAGGAAAGAGAGATGTCGTCGCGCGGTGATTTAAGGTCCGGTGCCGCGCGCTTAGTTCTCTAAACATTTTAGCCAACCTTATTTCGCCTGCATTATTTCAACGTTAAGACAAGGCGAGACACACACACACACACACACACACACGCACACGCACATACACATAAACTTCACATCGCACAAAGACCAGGGGTCTGCGAGAGAAACAAGTCGAGAGGAGCTCACGAAGAAAGCTACCGGTTAAGTGGACTGATACATAAATATACAATTAATCAAGTCGACTTCTCAGTTGTAGATATATCGCATTCGTCCTCCGTATCCAGCCTCGTCGTTGTCGTCGCATCTTTGCATCATTTCCCTTGCCATTTTTTTCTTCTCACAGCGCGCTCTCACATCATCCTTTACTTTTTCCTGACACTCATTCCCATACGCTTTCGTTTACTGTATATAAATAAAAATAAATAAAACTATTCGATTGAATAACGTCCCATCGTCCCGTGTGCATTATGCCGAGTTCTGTGGCGGACAAAGTACTCGTTGTGGGACAAATGACTTGTAAAACAAAGTGCAACGGCCGTATTTTCCTGGCGTTCGCGGCACGCAAGCACAATCGTGGATATCATGTTACGAATTCATATTAATTCAGCATTTTTATCGGACCTTTCAAGCTTCCATTATACTATAATATAATTCCAATATCGATGAGCTTTAATGTGTGTCTAAACTAAATGGATATCCATCATCATATTTTTACAATATCATAATAATAAATATCATTCTGTAGATTTATAACAATTTTTAATGGAAGTATGTTATGATAGGGAGAGATCAATGCGAAACATTTATTTTAATGATGTTAAGAGAGAGCTATCTCTTTTTTCATAAAATGTTTAAAATATGTTCATACAAACGTAAAAGAGATGTAAAAGAGATCTTCTTTTCTGAGTTATAAATCTTTTTGCACGTAGAAAATATCAGTAGAAAAAGCTAGTCCGCAGCATATATAGTTTTTAGAGCATGTATTTAAAGTGTGATAAACTTCTTTCAAAGCAAAAACCTCTCTTTTGAGATCAAAGCAAAAAATAAATTTTAGTTATTATCGCGTATTTTTTATAGAAGATATACTCAGAATAAGTTTTCTCTAGCCACAGTTTAAAACTTTAAAATGATTTATTATCAAACCATTTAAAAGTTATTAGAATTGCAGAAATTTGGATATATTTATCACAATTATGTTAATATATATTAAATATAATATGTAATATATATAATATATATATATATATATATATAATATATATTAATATAAATTAAAACTTGTAGTTGTTGCAAAAATCTATTTTATTGCACAAATTTTGTATGCAGATGATATAATAAAACTTAAGGTTTCAATAAACGTGTGAATATAATAATTATATGGATAATTCAGATTCTATTGTTATTAATCGATATTGATAATCGAAGGATTTATTGTTTATTATTTACATAATATGTGTTTCGGTTAATGAATATTTGCCGTCGCAATGATATTTGCAAAGCAAACATGGTTTGTCGTTTTAATAATACAACTATATATACACGTATGTGTATATATGTGTATATATATATATACACACACACACACACACACACACACACACATTGTATATATAGTTTAAATATTTTATTTATGAAGATGTATTTATCAATCGTATTAAAAAATAAAAAGTGCAATATTTATATATTTAATATGATTAATAATAACAATACCATTATAATCGCGAAATAAATCTGTAAATAAAATTAATTACAAGATAAGTGAAATTCAAATACTTATATTTCTATCTATCTTCATAAAATCTAAATATAATTTTGATAAAAAACGTAGTTTTATAGAAATTACAATTCTTCGTTACATCTAATTCAATATAGATTACATAACAAAGCGAAAAAAGAAGAGAGAATTATTTTACTAATAAGATAAGTTTAAATATGCACATGTATTTATATTACATACTGATATAAATGATATATAAATATCATAATATAAAAATATATTGTACATAATGTTCGTATTACTGGGAAAAGGGAAACACGGAACTGATATATTGCAATGATCATTTACGCGAAGTTATGTACCAAGAAGCAACCGGAGAATTTGGCAAATGCTACTGCTTTCTTGTGCTTTCGTTAAGAAACCCTGGCACATTCTATAACGTGACATAGATATAGTTTCTAAAAGATCTTCTGCACACGGGCATCCACATTGAATTTACCGAAATCCAAGAAATTTATCATCCGTAAACCTTTGGAGATAGATATTTGTAAGTTGATACATATATATATATATATATATATATATATATATATATATATATATATATTTGATACGTAATATATGCATGAAAGTAAATTTCATGTTTTTTACTCACATTATTTATTTTTAGAAAATTATGGATGTAAATCTGTGAAAAAAAAAGAAATGCGAGATGTAGCTGTCAACACGGAATCCAATAAACGTTTAAGCTTCTCCTTTATTTATAAAACATTCCGGATGAGTGCCAACGTAATTTGCATGTTATTAAAGGACGGTTTTACTAGTTGCGTGCAAAATTCGAAAAATGCATATTTACGTGACACTGAATAACGCGTTTTCGCATTACACAAGCAGACGGATATGCATACACGTAGAACGGCTTGAAGAAAAATGCTGTTAAAGAAGTTTTATGTAACTCTGTGAGAAATTCTATTTGGAAGATTAATGTTTCACAAATCTTGATGGATACAACTCTTTCTTGGATAAGACCATCTCTTAGGAATTATGGAAAAGTGAAATCGTGCAAGAATGTATGTGTATGAGTATGTTTGTGTAAACGAAAAAATTATTTTAAGTGAGAAATTTGGTAATGTTTTATGCTACAGTCATATAAAAAATATATAAAAATTTTTATATATTATTCTATTATATTAAAACTACAAATATTTAATCAAAATTATAAAATATAAAATGCCGTTATTTATTAATCATTACTACATAGTATTCTAATTACAAAATAATTTATTTAAAATTTTTTAATTAAATAAATGCAAACTATTTTTCCAGAAGTTAAAAACCGCTATCACTTTAAATAAAAAAATATATATTTGGAATTATATGGAGTAAAGGGAGGAGGGTGGGGTGGGGGAAAGTTCGAAATAAATATACTTTTCATAGGACGCTGCTATCGCCGATAGAAATAGATTATCAGAACGGCTTCGTACACGTATGATACCGTATGCGCGTTTTACCGAGATCTACAGATATCCACTTGCGCTCAGCATAGATCAGATCGATAGATATACAGTTTCCTGATGAAAGTCCAATAGCTATAAAATTTATTGTGGAATGGTGACTATTTTTAAATATTAAAATCGTAGTTTTCCGACGTAAATGATATACGACGCTGACATGCATCAAATATTCATTATCGTTCCGCTTCTACGTAGATGTATCAACAAGAAGATAACCGAAAGTAAATGTACAAACCGGCTATACGACGCCCAGTGCGATCAAGATTACCGTAGAATCCTCGACGTAGCACGAAGAACAATAATTCACCACGAAAGTGGCTGCCTAAAAAAATAATCTCCACAGCTTGTCCTTACTCGGGCTCGTAAATCAGCTCGCACGATTGTGTTCTGCATAGTGGGTCACGGAAGTCTACGAGCGCTACGAATCAAGGAAAAAAGAAATAAAGCCATCCGGTTCTCTTCTAATAACTTCGTAGGGCCGTATTTTCACATGCATGCGCGCGGCCGGATTTCGCGCAAATGCATCTGTGAATCTCTCGAATGTGTTCCTCGAGTAAAAAGAGAAATCGAGCGGATCGCGGCGAGCTTCGCAAATGAATCGTTAAAGCCGAATGTCAGGGAAGCGCGTCAGAGAAAGCGCGAGGAAATCGATGCTCGAGTAAATGATTTCCCGTACACGTCCGCGCCCTTTCGTATATAGGCGAAGATAAGCAACATAAATCTTCGAGGGATGCGCGTGTGAGTGTAGAACGTATGCACGTGAAAGGGCGCGCGGGATGTGGTTTACGCGCGTGTGAGCGCCCTCGGACGCTCCCGTTCGCCCCCCGCTCGTCGAGTACTCGAATGATGGCCGTACGTACAGCTTTTGCACCTTTAATATTGCACGCGTCAGTGTTGAAGTATTTACGGCCACGGGGGTATAAAAGCACCGGGGTTCGGTCCTTGAACTCCCTTTTGCAGCAGCTCTTTCGTCGAGAGATTCAGCCGTCCCGCTGATGTTCGCTGCAATCCCCACACACTCGGCACGATACTCTTATTACTCAGTATCGCTGTAGCATTGCCGTAGATCACGGCGAAAAATTTCCTACCTAGAGCGAAATCCAATATGCACAGACATTTGATTGAAAGATTTTTCAAATGTATGTATATTATATCTATACAAAGAATATCTATCCAAATTATATTTTGACAGTTAAATGTGTATAAAATATATCTGAATAAATTTTAATATAAATTCTAAGGACATAGCAAAAATAAAACAGCATTAAATATTGACACGTTATTAAATACATAAAATAAATAATTTATTTATTACTGCAAATATTATTCATTTATGATTAAGCTATGATTTACCGATAGATATTCCGATAATACAAAATTGCAATTTCTTGTACTGCCGATTTATTATTTATACATATAGCGCGACAGTGTGTCATCGAGTGCGAAAATATATGTTTAAACGCAATTTTGACTGCGAGGTAGAATGTAGCGAGAACTGACGTAAATATTAATTGTACAAGATTACATGTAAATAGGCGCGACAGCGAGCGGTGAAGTGAAAGGAGGGTACTGCGGCAGCACGTGCATCCCAAATGGACCATTATTCCATCAGCGACACAAACTGTTAGCTAACTCGGTCAAGCGAAGTGACCGTGGACTTTCCTTTCGGAGACAAGTTGTGGATGCCGGGACGATGCTAAGCGGGGTCAAACTAACGCCCGACGATGGAGTGGTTTAATTTTTACGGGTAGTTGCCAGAAATAATCTTTTGCTCGGCCCGACAGAACTGATTGTTTGATCTCGACGAACTTCGTCCGTTCACCGGCGATTTGGCCATTGTTTCTCCCCGAGTAACACGAGTTACTCGGACTCTAGAAATTAGAGTGTTGTTCCTCGGACCGTCCTTCGCGATCGGCATACGAAATCTACTACGGATTTAACTTTGTTTACAATATAATTAAATACATCAACGCCAAATTGTACACTTAGAAAGACAATGTCCAAGAATGTAAAATGTAGTGAGAGTTATTCAAAAGAATTCCAAAATAATTAATTAAAATAATTAATTCCAAAACAATTAATATTATTTTAATATTTTAATATTGTTACTATAGTATATTTTTGTAGGCAAAACAAATATTTGCAATTAGAATGTCATTAACTTTTTAGTATCTTTTTAATAGAAGTAGTATCTTTTTAATAAAAAGAGTGTAGAAGAGCGAGAGAGTGTGTTCTTATTCATAATGCATATAAATATAACACGCGCACACATTACAAACTTTTTAGATGCATTTTTCTTTTTTCCGCATTGATAAATCCGTTTTAATTACGCTCACACTGTCGCAGAATGTCGAATTGATGATAATTGCTACTTAAAGTTTGCGTCGGTCTTTTGCAACCAGGGATATTCAAAATTTACATTTATTTCTCGACGACGTTGCGCTTTCGCGAACACACGTACATAATGTAACCGCGGCCATTGAAATCGCGAGCTGCGCGAACGCCCAAGAAGCGAAAATCTTTCCCGCTTTGAATATCGTAGGGGATCGCGGGAAAACGAAGAGAGAAAGACGATGCTGGGAAGAAGACGGGCGAGACGGTAAGACGTAGGTGATGGCGAGGTACGGTGGAGGGATACGACCGTTAATATGGAAGACAGGATGAAGGAGACGCGGCAGGATGTGCTCGAGGCGCATTTCACACAAAGTTCCTCGGAGTAGGTACAAGTTTTAGCCCGAACAACCCGCTCTCCTCACTGCTACGCTCCTTAATAGATACCTACTTCGCGGGACACACCTACCGTGAAGCCAGCCACCTCGTCCCCTCCGTACTTGCTTTCCATCCCTAATGCCCTCTACCAGGTCCTTTAGGATTAAGCTACCCTTGGGAGCTCCGAGTGCAAAAGCCATCGAGGTCACCGAAGAACGGACGGAGGCTAAGTATGACTCGCCGTTCAAGTCTTTCGGATAATAGCGCTCCTCGACTAGCCGATGCATCGAGGGATCACAGATGCTCTTCCTTATAGCTAGTTTGTTGTAAGATGTTCTCTACGCAACTTATCGATTTACAAATACTTTGTGCGATGCGTACAATGCATGCAAAACATGTAAAAGAGAAATCTTATGCATATACTACTTATTACATGCAACCTCTTTATAATTTTTCTAAAAGATATATCTCTTTATAAGTTTTCCATAAAAATCTTTATTTTACAGAAAAATTAACAAGTTAAAAAAAAATAATAAACAAAATTAATAATTAACAAAATTAGCAATTTTTTAAATATTATGGTTCTCTGAAATGTAAATTATGATAGAAAGTTATATTTTCGTAATTTCTATTTCTCAGAATTTTTTATACTTAAAAACATGTTCCAAAAAAGTAACAATTTTTATAAAAAGACATTACTTTTGAATTTTAGCTAATATCTTAAAATATTCGGACGATGCAATACAGTTTTTCCGTTAAAAACGCGTAAAATTTTCTTACGATTAACTTTCCTCGACAATGCGTTTCCGTTTTCAGAGTAATTTTCTATGGTGAGTTTTAATGATTGTGCATTGTCCGTAAAAGCAGGGGAAGAAGATAAAATCACGCTGCGTCTAAGACCAAAGGGTTTTTTAATAAGCGACTGACACCCTTCCGGCGCGATCCGCTTACCAACCCTTTCTTCGTCGGATAGAGACAAATATTCAGCGAAGGGAAAAAATAACGTGGCGGCAGTAGGGTCGCGCCGTCGAGTCTCATCCATTCTTTGGACTGTGATAAATGCATCTGGTTAATAAAAAAAAAACGGAGTCCTTGTAAAAGAAGAAACCCAAAAGAAACCTGAGATCAATTTGTAGCTCTTGTTTGATTAATGTTATTATATTTTTAATTGATTTACTGCAGTATATATATATGCTTCTTCTTATATATAATTTAAAATTATTTTAATATATTTTAAGTATCTTTTAATAATCTTACAGTTTAAAACGTTTTGCAATATTTATAAACTTTATATTAACAATATAATTTTTTTTATTCTCTCTTTTTTCTCTTTCTGACGTCAAACTTGTTAATGCCTCATACCGCTTGAAGATATAAATAGTTAATACAACCTGTTTGCAATATAAATAACTTGTTTGTAGAAAATAATTTAGACAATAAAAGATTTAAAGTTCATTTATAAGGATAATTTAGAATATTTATTATATAGTGAGATTTTATAAAAAAGAGGAATTAGAATGCTAAAAGAACCCCATCAAGTTTGCAAGATAAAGATTATGCAGGAAATTATTCAGAATAATTAAAATGCAGATGCGTCGCACAAATCTTCCAGATTTTTCGGTGCGTTAAGGAGGGTAGTTTAGCCCTCTTTCTTTATTTCTTTTTTCGCAAAAGAAGCAGTGAAGTTAAAGTCAATTCTATCCAATATATATATATATATATATATATATATATATATATATATATATATGAATAAGTATATGTATATCTGAAGGAGTAGACGATGAATAAATGAAATATATTCTGAATAAGAAATGAGAAGAATATTTAAACGTTCTACTATGATATATTTTTGTTCTCTCTAAATCACCAATTAAATATTACTATTATTGCATTCTCACACACATATGATACACAGACATTATATAATTAATATATTTACAAAACAGCTAAAAATATGCAATATAAATTTTGAAAGATAATTTCTATACTGTCTTATATATAAAGATTCTCTTAATTTCTTAGAGAAAAACTGGTTGCTTGATTCAATTTCAACTTTATAATTATTTCAATCTCTTTGGATTTAAAGGGCTTTAAAACAAACGCAAATGTCTACAAGCGGTACCACGATACGAAAAAAATAGCTTTAGCCCAAAATATAATCGTACCAAGTTCCGATCCAACGAATTGATAGTTAATTACCAGGAAACGGGAATGGCTTGGATAACGGATGGGACAAGCCGTCGCTGTAATTCACGGGGAACGGATTTTCGTGTTCCTTTATACGGGACGTAAGGCGAGACGAGCGACATCGAGGGCCGCACCCTTCCTGAATCCTTAACTCGCCGGAATATTTAACCTATCCCGACGAACATAGAAAGAGAAAGCGAATAAGGATGAGCAGAGAAAGAGAAGAGAAAGAGAGATATCCCATCAAAGCGGATAGATCCGTGTTCACTTGAACAGGTCCGTCGATTCCTATCCTACAGAAAGGCCATCATCGCTTCTCTCTCTCTCTTCTCTCACTTCTTAAATATTTGGTCAGTTTTACTAGAGCAAAGACACAAAGAAATAAACATGCAAAACAAAATCAAAACATTACGCAAACATTTGATCTGTAAAAAAATACATTTAGATCAATCTATTTATTTATCTACTAATCTATTTACTTATCTATTAAATATTTTGCATGAAAAGTTATACTGTATCAGTAATATTTTTTGTGCAAAAAGTAAATATAAATTTTAAACATTACTAATAAACAAATTAATCAAGAAATATTTTAAGGGATTAAAACGTGTAAAATTTAACACAGTATTATAACAAAATGTTATTACATACTTTTTATTAATCAATACTTTATAGTAATTGTGTGGTATTGAAATTAAGAAAAAATATATTAAAGATATGTATATATATATATAAGAAGCGTCCGCTTAGCTATGTCATTGAAAGTAATATTTAAGATCTGGAGGAAGTTTTGCGGAATGCACGAAGCAAAATGTCAGTTCATCTTGATCCCTCTCCCATTTCTCCGCTCTTCTTCCGTCGGCTGACATCTCGCCGTTTCTCATCATCCATCAGCAGAGCCCACTCAAGTTGCAACAACTGTAATTAATTTTCTTTTAATTCTCAAGATTAATGGATCGACGCAGTCCACTTCGTTGGCATCGAGCGGAACCCGCGCTTTATGGTGTTTACGGATCTATTTAGAAATTTCCTGACCGTTAGGCACTCGGCCAAATAAGCATGGTCATCAATAAACCAAATGGCGTAGCGTGTTCTGAAACTTGGAAAAATCAATAGACAATAAGAGGGAACATTACAGGTTAATAAAGTGCGATCAGTTGGGAAATTTTTCTCATTCCTTTTTCCTGATTTCTTACGCTTAATAAAACAATTCTTTTACAAAAATAATAATTACAAATACTATGCAAATGCAAAATATTTTAATTAGTATCAGGATAGTTTTATTAAATTGCGTACAGATTGAATTGAATTTTGAAATATTCCAAGAATGAAATAAAAAAATGCATATAGATCAGAGCATCGGACAGATATTACAAAACATCCAACAGATATAACAAAAATAACGGTATACAGCTGATGTTAAATAATAATGCAAACTGATATCACCCCAGCTGTCATATGTAATTTATTCTGAAAGTCTTCGCAAAAATTGTTGTTATGAAAAATTTGTTGATTAATTCTTTATTATTCTAAAATTGAATTTTATTCTTCAGAAAAACAGTCATGTATTTTAATTATAAAATAAATTACAAATTATATATTATTACATAATTATGTAATATAACCTTCCCAACGGATACACCTTGACGTTGGTGGGAGGGCTCAGTATCTGAAAGATTTATTTTGAAAGGAAAGTTAAGAACCCAAAACACATATCATATTTTCAACTGCTACCTATCAAACATCATGGTCTTTTTCTTCTTACAAATACGTTGAAGACATATATGTTTCAATTTTTTGATTAGCAACTTAGATTTAACTCTGTTGTATGTTTATTTATATAATATAACTTTTCATTTATCAAAATCTTAGATATATGTTAAATTAAATATATGCAAGTTATTAATTCTTAAAGGCGTTAATATGAAGATTAATCGATACATTTACGTAGCTAATAATTTTGATACATTAGAATATTGCTGCAATTACTTCTGCGACAACGATTACTATTGCGATGACATAATTAAAGCATTGCATTAATTTAACGTTATCAGTAGCGCACGAATTTCATGAATCTGGGAGATATAACATGTACTCATACTAGAATACAATTTGTAATTACACTTCCAATCTTAAACTTAACTGTAGGGTAAGCATAGAATTTGCCGAGTCTCTTGTAATTGCAGTAACAGAACTTTCTGCCATATACTGGTGTTGCACAAAGCAATCGCTGAATAATCGGCTTTTATTTTAATTCATATTATCTATATAGAAATTTTATCGTTGCGTAAATAGCGTAAATATTATAAGTGTCGATTACTTATGATAATTTTACATTTTCTTTCTTTCTATTATAACTTTTGTTTTTTTCAAAAATGTAGCTTTTGATTTTGCATTGTAAAAAAAGTATCTATTAAAAAATAGAAATCTTGATATTTTCTGCCATTTAAAAAAAAATACAGAAATTTATAAGATCAAAAACATTAAAATAAAGTTTAAAATTGAAAGACAAATATAATATATCATAAAATGATAAAGCCGAAAGATTAGTACAAAGCAAGATCCTGTATAATGAATAATCTTTTTTAATTTTTTTTTGCATAATTATTTATAACGTTACACAAACATTATTTAATTATTTACATAATTAAGAAAATAAAATCCTTTTAATATCTCATAAGATATCGGATGATATCCAACGTGCCGATTCTTTCATAATGAAACGCAAAGATTCTTTAATGCCGTGAGGCATTCCGGCATCGCAAGAAGAGAGCTCTATTGTCGCAGCTTTATTTTATTTCTTTTTACGCGCAAACGATTGAGAAGAACGAACTTTCATGCAAAAGCTCGCACACGGATGATAATTCGAGATGGATGGCCGCGAGCTCGCGGCAGGAGGGAAAAAGAAAAACGAACAAGAAATATATTCTCCTCCTAACGCTAGGACGTAAAGGGATGGATCCTTTATATTCTCCTAGAGAGACACCGAAGTCTGTCCAAATGAAGTGTTGAAGAGCTCTGCCAACATAAATGCGAGCGGGTAAAAGTAACACGCGCTTTGAATTGTACAACTACAAAGAGCCACCACCGGGCTAATTTGTCTGAATGAGCGAGCGGTGGACTATGGGGGTACCACGGGGGTTGGACCTAATTCTGGATAAACACCCTTTCATTATTTCCGGACTGCGCCAGAATATACCGCTTCGACGATCCGCCGCGCCTTTAGTCTTTGTTCTCCGCGCGTCTTGCGAGACTGCGAGGGCTGGACTTGTCTTGCATCTATCGTTAGAAACTCATCAGGAAGTGATCTTCCCACGCTGTGCAATCATGTCGTTAAACGTTCTCTCCTTTCATTGCTGTTAATTGATCAGAAGGTACGCTAACTTTATGAATATAAGTAGATTTGAAACGGAACGCTTTAATGACGTTGCTCTAATTTCTTGTTGGAATTAAATTATTATAATTATTATTATTTTTGAAAATATCTGAAATATTCAATTCTAGACTTAATATGCAAACATACAGTTATATTTTTAAAAATAATAATTATTCTTTTAAGCGGCAGAATTAAAAATTATTTATTTCTAATACAAATTAAAATCCTGCATTTAACATTAAATATATTTTTAATAGGAATACATGCGAGCGCATAAATGTTTTTATACAATATTTTTGCATCAAAAAAATTTTTTGTTTTTCAATATTAGTTTTGTTTTTTATAATTGTTTTACGAAAAATAGTAGAGCATTTAATTGTTTTTTACCTATATTTTATTTAAAAAATCTGACATTATTAACACATAAGACAACTCTCAACTATATTGCAAACGTGGAAACATTTTCGGATTAAGGACAGCGATAATTCATTGGACTAATGGATGAATTATATGGCGATCTCTATAACGCAAAGTTTCAGATATTCCGAGTTGCAGAATTATGTGCAAACAGATACAGAGCTCGTGTATACTCGCACATTCACAATGTATAAATCGACTGATTTAATTAACATGGATTGCAGCAGGCCGGTCGTATGCGTTTAATGATGAAAGCGGCTGCCGGTTCACTCACGTTTCCTGTTGCTCTAAGTCTCTAATAAACAAACTCCTACGTTATATGTAACGACGCAAATATTAACAATTAACAATTCTTACAGAAATCTTATTGTTATCAAATTATATTTTTTGATCTTTTAAGTTAAAATTTGTAGACAAAATAAAATATAAAATATATAATGTATGAAATAATTTTGTATTTTAACATATGCAAAGATATATCAATTGCTTATATAATTATAATAATATAAATATCAAAATTACTGTGTCCAAAAAAAAATGTTTAATTCAAAGTAATAATTTCGAATTGCAATAAAATAATGCATTAAATTCTCTACATGTATTGATATGTAGGCATAAGATAATTATATATTAAGAGATTAAATATTTTTTAAGAAAATTAAATATTAATAAAAAAAAAACAAAGCAACTAATTTGATTTGCATCTTGTCACCAACTCAATGAGAAAATAATTTATTAGATTCTAACTACTTATCGCTATAAATTGCAAAAGTAAGGTGGCGCGAAAACAAATGGTAGTAGAGTGACAATAAATGGTACGGAGGCTTGGAGAAGAAATTCAGGCAAGACGGCGAAAAATTAAAGTAGCGTCCTGAGAAGAAACGGAAGGATGAAGGCGGAAGAAAATGGTCGGGCGACCGTAAAGGCACGTCGAAACAAGCGGGCGTAAAAAACGGGATGCAATTGGCGTGGGCTTAGAGTAAGTCCTCCCGCAGGCCAAACTCTTTCTCTTTCTCTCTCTTTCTTCCTTCCTTTTCCTCTCTCTCTCACTCTCTCTCTCTTTTTCTGTTTCTCGTGATACGGCACAGAGGGTGGCAGCGCGCCCCTCTTTCCAAGCCACCCTCCGTAATCGATCAATTGAAAACCGTTCGAACGACAATCGATTTCAAATCAATTGGAGCCACAGTGTAAAACTAACAGGATACGTATTTCTCCGGTCGCCACCCCGGCCCACAGTCGACTTCCACTTCTCCAATTCCTCCATTTCTACGTCGGCCCTCCCGCCGCCTGCATCCCTTCCCTCAACCCCTTCGCGTCCAGACCACGAAACGAGACTATCCTCCTCCTCGTCCTTCCTGCCCTCCTCTGCCCTTCTCTATCTGCAAACCTTCTCGCGTGACTCTCCGTCTCTCTTTATCTTTCTTTTCATGCCGCCAGCCGTTCAGTCGCCGGCTCTTTGTTTTTCATCAGGCGAACACAATTTTGGGTTACAGTTCATTCAATTCTCTTTTATTTAATTTCCATTAGAGGTCCAACGCGCATCGGCCATCTGCCCATACCTTTCGCGTTGATGGACCGATCCTAAAGTTCCACTTTTACCGCTCTGTAGCAAATCACTCTTACCTCTTGTCCATTGCTTTCGGCTCGACGCTTCATCCGCGTCTGACTAAACGACTCTGTTACTACTGAATCTGCGTTCGCTTTATATAGTCATGCATTATTCGATCACTTGTGCAATAATTTATATTAAATTGATTTAAATAAAGTAAAATCAAAAATAAGTTTATATAAATAGGCATATAATTTTCAATTTTGCCGCGAGTTTTAAATAATTACTTAATATCATCAAGAGATTTAGAAATTTCTAAAAATAAATTTTAATTATCGTCATTATATATTCAAAAAAGTATTGATACAATAATTAAGAAAACTCTGTGTAATGTTGAAATGCTAACATAAACTATAAATTATATAATTTTTGCGGAAAAAGTCTAAGATAACATTAAAAATATAACTTTTTCATAGTCAGCTCTCTTTTGAGAAAAGACAGATGGTAGGTGAGAAAAGAGATAGCGTACATGACAGGACGGAAAAGGGGTACGGAGTTGGTAAAAGAGCGGTAGGAAGGGGAAGTTAATGAAAAGCGTCTGACGAATAGACCAACTAATTGTATCCGAGAGGAATTAATAAAAACGCCTGACGGGCCGGCTGGTGTGTCGGCGAGGGGTGATTCTCCATCATTTATTTCATTTTCCTCAAAGTGCCGTCGCTTTTTTTTCTATCCTAGAGCACTCATATCCGCCTATCCTCCCATTTCATAACATATTACTATCTTCGTGCAATATAATCTTTCACATCTGGAACTGGATATTTCATTCCGTTCTTTCACTATATCTACGGAATGTAATATTTAAGTAATGTATATTTAAGTAATAATAATATAATTACCTCTTAATTATTCAGAAAGTAATCATGTTGTAGTATCAACACTAGCAGAATTATTAATTAATTAATTTTAATTAATAATAATTATTAGATATTTAAAAAAAAAATCGTTTAAATTAAAAACAAACAATAAATTATTGCTATCCTTACTATGCAACCTAATTTCTTTTATATAATATATGACAATAAATATTAAAAATGATACATTAGACAATATAATTTTCATCGTAATAATGCAACTTATATATCACTTTATAATAACATTTTATTTTGCGTCGCTGACTTCTATCGATCGCAGGAACGTTGAATCGTAGCACGGTCGTTGGAATCCAATAGATGAACGGCCGTTTATTGGCGCGGCAAATCTTTGCAATTCGTCCGTCATTGAGTGCGGTCCCCGGTTTCGCAGAACAGCAAGGCTTTTTGCGCACTTGAACTCGGTCACACTAAATTTCTGGCCGGGTAGACTCCAAGTTGCGGCGAGCGGGAGACCAAAAATAATGGCCGCCACAGCTAAAACCAAAAATAATCGGGCGCCGCCTGCTGTTCCCTCACTAAATCACCGTTCTCGGTACTACGGTGACCAGTTTCCGTCTCTATGCTTGCACCGCGCGCTCGTCCTTTTCCCCGCTCGTCCCTCGCGTCACTTGCTTTTGCCCCTACCATCGCGCCGTCTCATTATTTACCTTAATTGGCGGCAATTAACAAATAATTAATTGCGAAACGCACGGACATAGCGTACTCAGAAATAATTGTTTGAAAACCTGCTTGAAAATCCTGTCCAGTTTCCGGGTTAAAATTTGGAGTTGGATCTCGGATGAATAATGTGTTTGCAAAGGTACTAAAATATTATTATCACAAGTAAATATATATATATATATATATATAAGTAAATATATATAGAATAATGGGAACTTTTATATTTCTATATTTTATCTCTCACATCTCTATATGCATGCCGAGCATGTTGCGTATATGTTGCAATGTAGCAAAGAATACGCGTGTGATCTGAAATATAAAGAGAAAAAAGAGAGCAGCGCAAAAATATAGATTGCAAATCTGTTTCACAAACAAAGCTGTTTTTTAGTTAGATTATAAATATATTTTAGGATTATGAAAGCAATGGAATTCAACACATTGTTTACATATCTACGTTTATACATATACAAATCACTATATACAAACACAATCCACAAATATAGTTTAACTGTTGTTTTTTCTATGATCTTTATGTAAAAGTAATAAATTGCCTAGATCTGTGACTATTGTATATTTGAATAAAGAAGAATGGTGATAAAAAGTTATGTTAACTTTTTTCAATTCAAAAATTTATCACGAAAGTTGTTAAAAAATCTATTTTAAGCACGACGTAAAACTACTGCTGTATTTAACAAACAAACACATTTGCAAAACAAGATAGCTTTGCATTTGTTTTCTAATTAATTAATCGCATTTTTAAGAAAAAATGTTTTTCCAATTCAAAAAATTTTGTATTATTAGCGGATATGCTTTTCACATATATAAAACATATGTTCTATTAAAAAAGCATTTACATTTTCAATGCATATCCAATATCAATACACAATTGAATATCTTTTGCAATATCTACTATCAGCTTTTCGTCTTTAAGCAACGATAATTTTTAGAGGCAAATTTTTTTCTATAAAATCGCGGATAATTATAAAACGCGATACTCATGGCATCGTACTTGTATTCGTCCGATATAATAATATCCTAAAAAAGTCGCACTTATCAGATATGTAGATTACACCGTGTAACGACATTACGTATTGACGATGTAACTGGTGCGCGCCGCGACGTTAAATAAAAAACGTACGATAATAACAACATGCCGCGTGACGACGTGGAACGAGCCAGAAACGTCCGCAATGCTTTGGCAAATGCATCTGTCAGCGAGCGAAAGCGGCGCGGGAATGGCTTTCCTCCTCTACCGCTAGCTTCGACACCCTCCCTCTCCCAATCTACCCCTCGAAAACCGTCCAGTCTGCGCCTCACCCATCCATTCGATTCCCTTCTCGCCTCTCTCTCCCGTGCCCTTTCGCTCAACGCCTCTCCCTCTAGTCCGTTTCATCTCACTTTCGCGCCATTCCCTCCGGCAATTACTATAAATCAGAATCGCAGTCAATATTTAATCCTCGTGGAATGGTGTTCGGCTCGGACGGGGGAGACTGGCGGACGAGCGGGGGGCGGCTGCACGTTCAGTGGTGACCGCCGAGGTGCAGCGGGGGCTGATGCAACAATGCCAGTAATGCGATAAAATATACTACGTGTCGAGTCGGGGGAAAAAGGGGCCGAGGGGAAATGGGTGAAATGTCCACTGTTCGTGCTGCTGACCATCGTTCGTTCGACTCTCTCAACCATTCCCTCGATAGAGTAGTTTCAGATAGCCATTCGTCGAAAAACGAGGAAACGCTAAACATTGAAGGGACGCAGCTGTAATCACGACTAGAAATCGTAAAAATCAATCGAATCTAGATTTCTCGTTTTAAGATCCCCTTGTTACTGCTTAGAAAAAAATAAAAACATAAGAACATTTCTTTTTCCAAATAAGAAAGAGACTTATTGGAGTAAAAAAGTTGGAAAAAAAGTAATGATATATTAGCTACAATATTTTCTTTTATAATTTTACTAGCTTATTCATTCAATTAAAAAGTATTTCTTAATTTATTTATTTTTAAAATATTAAACACTATTGAACAATGTTATTAGCAAATACATTCGACACAATAACGTTGATAATGTCGAATAAGTATCTCTTACTGCTTTTCGCGGTAATTGTCCGCAATCATCTCAACTCATCGAATCGAAAAGGCTCTCCTCGCGATCTCTCTTTCAAACAAGTAGCGGCTAATATTTACAATACGAAGTGCAGTCGCGTGCCTCCTAACCATAAGCGACGAAATCGCAGCAACTTTTGTTTTATTAGGGAAGCAGATCGACCAACGTACCAATCCGAATGTCATTATTGAAGTAATAGCAGTTCGTGACCTTATTACTGTCATTATTATTGCTATCACGAAGAATTCGTCTTGTTTCTAAATCGAGAATTATTATTAAAAATATCTTAATATGTTCTTTCAGATATGCGTATGTTTATATAATAGATATACAATATTTATATCAATTTATTTTAAAATAATTTAACATTAAATAACACTTGTTTGAAAGAGTTTATATTATTTAATATTTTTAAATATAATATTTTTCAATACAATATAAAATATCTATAAAAAAATTATTTTACAAATTTATACATTAAGTATTTTTACAAGTATTTTTGTTTTTTAAATTAAATAAAAAAAATATAATTTTTATAGGGCATTATCTAATTACTTATTTATAAAATTGATGCCAGCTGACATATCAAAAATATATATACCTATTATATTTTAACAATATTATTTTTCAACAAAATATTAATAATTCAATTCAGTGATATTTCTATAAAATTAGCCTATATAATTAGCTTATATATAGTAATTTGTAAAAAATAAGAGTTTATTGTTTTACATGTGTATGGCACGTCAGAAATAGCAAGAGTGAAACGCTCGCAATGGAGATGAAGTAGCAGTAAAGGTAGGGCCTCATTGTGGGCAGAAGAATGGAATCTCAAGGGTTGAGTCCTGGGGGAAATCAAAAGGCAGTGGGCCTCCGGGATAAACCAGCCAGATCTCAGTGGAGATTCGCCAAAGTAGCTTGTCAATAACTTAAATCTCAATCGTAACTTGGTACTCCCAACTGATTTCCGTTTCTGCGACTCATATCTACGTCTCGTCGATATTCATAGTTGACGTATCTTCCCACGTTTGTGAGAAGTACGTGTCTTCGGAAATCCATTCATTCCGTGTGTTTTCCTATTTCTTCGCTTTATATCACTATCTGCATGATGGACGCTTTAAGTGATAAAAGTCTATGCAAAAG
Source organism: Cataglyphis hispanica (assembly GCF_021464435.1). NCBI lineage: Eukaryota > Metazoa > Arthropoda > Insecta > Hymenoptera > Formicidae > Cataglyphis > Cataglyphis hispanica. The sequence goes on from NC_065959.1 coordinate 6,328,326, forward strand.
TTTTATGTTTATATACTTTAAAATATATTGGCATTGTTTTAATACGATACCAAAATATCATGTGTATTTATTAAAATTGAACGATAATGTTACTAATTTATAGTATTAAGAATTTTATTTTTATCTTTATTATTTATTTTAATCTTGTTATATTATAATTTATATCTTGTATTTATATTTGAGTATTATTTAAATATATACGGCTTATTTTTTATATATTAATTTTATAGCTAAATTTCGTTTATTTTGATTACTTTCTTGGCAATAGAAATTTTTTGTTATATTTTTATCAATTTTGACTGGGAAATGGTTAAAAGATTTTCTTTAACTAAGAAGACAAAACATCGCAAGTACAATGCGCGATACAATACCCTCCTATTTACAGTGGTTGACTTCTACCATTCATAACTTCGACACATTCTCTGTCAAAATGTTAACAGAGATTGTCAACCGTTACATCACCAGCCATCGAGTACAAAGAGCGTCATGTCAGTAAACACGCTCCTACCCACGCTTCTTTTTGAACGCATTGTTCCGAAAGAGTGGAAGCGCTACCCTAGATCGTTTCTTTCGTCGGGAGCATAATGTAGCTTTGACTCGATGTCGAATAGAAGCATTAGCAGCCAAATAAAACATTACTTATCTTTAATCGCGCAACTGAATTATTTCAGTATAATAAAAAATGTTCGTACATTAATATTTTAAAATGTTTATTTAAAAGCTTTTACTATTTATTTATCGAAAATTTTATAAATTCCATAAACAATATTTTTTTATATAACTTTCCTATAACATACTATTGTTGAAATATTTGCTAAAAATGTTAGTTGAGATAGATACAGCAAAGTTTTCATAACAACGTTTATTAAAGATGTAATCAATTTGATAATATTCCGCGCATTTCATGGAGATTTGTAGTTAAACTAGAGTATCAGTATCCGATACTATATCCTCGATTGCTCTTGTTAAGAGATTGGTGCAATTGTCAACCAACGTATTCAGGATTCTCCTTCAGTTGATACACTATATCACTCGCAAACAAGACAACGATGATATCCATAAACAAGGTGGAGAGCGAAGCCAAGCTAAAGTTACGAGAGACCATATATACCTACTGTCCCCCTTCTTACCATCTGTGTCCGTTACTGTGATCACATCACAGAATGGAATTGGGAAACCATCTATTCGTCATTTGATACCAATGTTTGCTGTGTCACTATACGAGTTATAGCTGAGAACACATTTGTTGGCACACAGTTAGGTAGATATATTACAGAGCAATTCATATTTCTAAGATATTTTGCCTCTACAAAAAACAATTAAATATGTTAAAATAATAAGCGAATATTTTATTTTATTAATTACTGATATATAATAGTTTTATTGAGTAAAATATATATTTAAATTAAGAACGTATATAATCACATTGTGTGACTTTGTTTATGACATGGTTTTATTATGCGTTAGTACATCAGAAGAAAATTGTATATGTGATTGTATACGATGCATTTATTTTATAATAATTATTAAATCAATAATAAAACTCAGAACAATCAGAAACCATTAACAAACAATACATTATTATTAAGAGCTATGAGTGAAAGTTAGAAACATCAGCATGACAGCCAATAAGTCTTTGCAAACACAGTCGAGAGAGAATTTACATCTTCCTTAGTATTTGACGGCTATTTACAGCCGGTACATTACGGTGTAAAGTTCCAGGGCAATCGACGTTTCGATACATTACCAGCAAGAAAGACAAATGTTTCGCCCACGCGTGGGTAATTGATACTATCGGTATCGATTACCATTACCGCCGGAGCTAATTACCTCCGGCATCGTAATCGAATACAATGAGGTAAACAGCGGGCTATTCGTGTTGAAACGGCACAACCGTAATGTCGTTTACACAAAGGCCCCTACATCAGTTCGCGGGCGCGCTACGGTCACGTCAGACTAAAATACCTCGCGATGAGCGGATCAACTGAAAATTAAATGCTGCAGATTGAGAAACGAGCATCGTATTAATAACACCAAATGGGGAGGAATTACTCGCTACGCACAATTGCGTCCGGCGATATTCTGTTTCTGGCGTAATCACGTGCAAGTATAATTCGAGCTAATGATACGGAGACTACTATATTGTATAGAAAAGGCTTGCAGAAGACGGGGAGGAAACACGGTAACGGCAGCGAGGGTGAGCGGCAGGGGTACATTCAATAGTGGTATGGGACACGGGTAGGTAGGTAAGTAAAGTCGGCGGCTGTATCGCGCTTAAACTCGCGGGGTTAATTCCCCTCGTTACATAGCGAAATGCCGGCGCGCTTTCCTTAGCGATCGCGCCACTCGGCTGCACGCTTAGGACCGCAATGCGGAATAGGTACTCCGCTGTGCATAAGAAATACTTCTTTTGGCCGAACTTCTGCTTCTACTTACTTCCGAATTCCTTTCAGTCAGGTTACTGGCGCAAGGGTTGTAAGAATTTTATTCTTCACGATGTTAGAAATCTCGCGAGGTCCTGTAATGGGGAATAAGAAATCTAGGCAGCATGAAAGGGGAGATTGTTTCTGCGATTATATTGCGAAGAATGGCAAACTCGATAATTTACTTAATTTAAATAAATTTCTTCAGTCAATATATAATTTAACATAATTTTGAACAGTATTAATATCATTCGTAATGTCTATAAAATTTTATATTATTTATATTAAATTTTATATCATTCGTAATCTATAAAAAGTTTTAAATGAAGAAAGAATAAAAAAGACATCTCTTTCTCGTCACGTTTATAAATTTGAACGCAAATAAGAAACTATAAAAGTAACCATTTTTTAAAAAAAGTTTGGCTACCATGATCGTGCTCTACTTACGCTCGTTGAAGTGCGACACACGCAGAAGCAAGGGGAGAACGAAATAGGGGAGAATGAACGAGTGAAAGGAGTTAGTCTGCCACATTAGTTGACATGCCGAAGTTCTAGGCATCCAATCTATTACGACCAGTTCGGCATTAGTAATGTGTCGGCGGTAATAGCGAACTCGACGGTTCTTTGGAGAAGTAGCAGGAAGACGGAGGAAAATAGGGACAGAAAGCGAATCGGAAAGAGAGAGAATGAGAGAGAAAGTTAGATATATATATATGTGTGTGTGTGTGTGAAGATATAGAGAGGAAGCTTACCTGCAAGGAAATACTAGAGAGTGACTGCAGCACTAAGGCTTCGAAGAGTGTTCGGTGACTAGGGGATAGGCGATCGAAGAGGATTGCGGGGTAGGCGTGCACGACATCAAAACTTGCTTGAGCGAATCTAAACTAACCGAGTAACTCTCTGCGTTACGGGTTGCGATATATACGTCCTGGCGGGATGGCGAATTGGAAGGTGTTGATGACGATGTGGTGGTGTATATGAAATCGAGGCTGCGAGAAGCCGCGAGCGAGAGAAGGAAGCGAGGCCAGGAAGGACCCATGGAGAGATGAGCGGACGAAGGGGTAGGCAGGGGATAGGCACGGGGAATGGAAAGTAAGAGAGGAGAAACGGAGTAAGAGCAGGAGAAGAAGAAGCTGCGGAGGGGGATGCATGGTAATAGGAGAGCAATAGAGGAGAGAATGAAGTAACTTGGCGTATATATCGTGTAGCATATATAATTCTGACCACATCCCACCAAACTATGACATATTCGAGCATTAGCTATTCCAGCCGGATCCCAATACCTTCTCTCAACCTCTAGCGGACGACCCCTTGAGCACGACCCCGCTTCGTCCCCGACCGCAGACTTGTCTGCGCGCGCTACTGTCGTTGATTCACTCGCAACCGCCGTCGACGTTCCCCGCGAACGCTAGGTGGTAACCGTCAACCGACGAACTTTAACTGCACATGGAGTTCGAATATGACGCAGGAAGACGGGAGGACGTGAGAGGAAAGACGAAAATGGTAAAAGAGAGAGAGGAATATGGTCAAATGCATTTCAGTCTATTCTAAGTCAATAGAGTTTACGATTATGTTTAGAACTTATGACTTTTATGTATATATTACATATAGGCTTATAAAAAATTTAATTATTTTACCTTGTCAAATCGATATATTTATTTTTTTTTAATATTTTACAAAGAACGAAAGCAAAAAAAATAAAATTAAGTTATTATTTGGAGAATAAATTATAAAAAAGGAAAAACAATAAAGTGCAAAAATTGTAATTGAAAAAATTGCCAAGTGATATCATCATGAATATAGCAATCATTTATCTTCTCTAGAAAAAGCTGATTGAGAGCCGCAGAAGCTGCTACGTGGTTCACGAATTCCATAAATGCGTAGGAACCATTTAAAAAAAATTTCAAGTTTTGATTTGAATGATATTTTAAATAACATAGGTCATATAATTGCAAAAAAGTCTAAAAATCGTAGCAATATAAAAATATTATAATTAATATGCTTTTTTATAAATATAATTATAATTGTGCTTTCATAAAATTTTATTTTCTTTTTGTCTACATCAATAACTATCTAAACTAAAAGTATTAAAATCTATCAATATACTGTATAAGTAAAGAGTTACATTAAAAAAAAAAAACCTTATTATTAAAGCATAACGTATTAAATACGTAAACTAAATAACGCAAAATATTTGAATAATATACAGAGAAAACATCGCTAGACCTCCCAGAATGATGGACAGAGGTAAAATCCTATTGTGATTTAAAGCCACTCATCGAGCCTCACGAACGGGAGAATAAATCCAGGGTCCTGCCTTCTTTTTTATTTTCTTGGCTCGGATTCCTATTGCCGTACCCGTGACATTAATGCGACAGCTTTATACGGTTACGCTATAAAGGGCTGAAGAGTTACGATGACAAGTATTGAAAAAATTACAAGCAGAAAAGCAAAACGCTTTTACTCTAGACGTGTGTGTTTCTTATTATCACAATTAATGTTCTATTAAAAATTGCTGATAATATTTGATAACTGACAAGAATCTAGGAAATGAGTACATATATAACATGGATAATAGCGAAATAAGCGATGGAAATCTTTTAAAGCGAAAATTTCTTCAACAATACACAATAATACACAATTTATTGCTTATTTTGATTAGACGTCTTTGTCAAATAAACGTCATAAAGTTTAATTTGTATCATTTTTAAATTTCTCTAAATATTATGTATTTTTATAAATAAAAATCAGTTTTTGTCACTTTGGTTACATCAGCAAATTTTGTAATTTAAAGGAACGAAATATTATGCTGGATATAAAAGTTTCCATATTTTTACTGATCATTTTTACGTTTTGCATTAAAAGAAGCGGTGATTCTTTTGAAATCTACAACAGTGGATGCAACTAAAATTTTGTCTTTTTTTATTCTTTGTTTTTTTTTTTGCCCGCCGTCCAACAAAATCAGCACCGTGCCAGAAACGCTGGCTTAACATCGAAAAATAAGTGATAATGGGAAAACGCAGCTGCACGTAAGTTAATTACAAGCAGGTACTTGCGGAGGTACTAATTACTTATTGTAACTTTTGCGTTAATTGCTTTCAGTAATTGCTCTCTCGGTGGTAATTGGTTGTCTTTCCACCTCATTTACCTAGGTAGCTTTGGTGATCGCAAGGCGGACAGTAAAATTCCATCATCGAAATCGCCACGTTGAAATCGTATTTGCTTATACGAAGCGGCTAAATTCCCCCCGTAACTTTCCGTAATGTCTTGAGACCGTTTGATGCCAAGGAAACTTATGATCTCACGATAAATAGCATTCAGAGCTGGACGTCGAGCCCGAGACGTCCAATTTCACAAGTTAGATAGAAAATTACCGCTAACTTGTTTAGCGAGACTATTAGTTTTCAATTTCTTTATTACAACAGTAATGTCTTCATTTATACTTCATGACAACGAAAGGCATGAAAAGTTAAAATAGAAATGGAAGGAAAAATAAAAATATGTTTTACCAAACATAATAATGACGAGTCTCGTATGCATTATTTATTGATATTGATGTTTTTAAATTATAAATGTTTTTCTTTAAATACTTATCAATGCTATAAATTTTTAACAATGTGGTTTATAGTAATATTATATTTCGATTGAACTTGAAGCAAGCTCTTTTTTACTCATAACTTTTAAAAGTACTGCATAACAAGCTTTCATCTCCATGCTCGTTTTTATATGAAAAGTAGCTAAGAGCTGTTATTATTTACGAGCGCTGTGCATATTATCCGGAAAATATGCGATATTTGGCGCCATTCGTTTGCGGCGTCCATTAATCTGGACAATGAAAATTGGCTTGCATTTCAAAAGGTACTTTCTACCTATATCCCCGTTATTCCTATCTCGGCTTCATTGTCTGTCGGTTGAAATGCTGTTTCAAACTCTAGCATATATAATATATTTTTTTTATCATAACTTGCGGATTGCTTGATTTTCACTTTGTAGTCAATGCGAACGCGTGATAAAATGCTTCCTGCTGCGGGCAACATATTGCAATTTATAACAGCATATGTTTACGAAAATAATTAATTAAAATGTTATATATATATATATATATATATATATATATATATATATATACGTATATATATTTATACACTTGTGCTTAAACGATGAGACTGAAATTAAATTCTCTCTTGCAATAATATTCACAGGCTAAATAATACTTATGACAAAATATTTACATGTTTGTTGGAACATCTATTGTATATATGTATATAATAATGTGTACATCTATTAAAATTTTATGTGTAATATCATATCTGTAAAATGCAGAACGTATAGCAGTTTCAAATTTGTGATACTGCTTTTAAAAGTCGTTAAGGCCTTGTTGCGCAAAATATTACATTTTCTGAGAATTAATTATTGTTATCTTATTAATTTTTGCATTTCTATTTACTAGAATGTTTTATGCATATGTACGCATGTATATATTTGAATATTATATACATCATTATATAATGATATAAAATAGAGAAACTATTTCATTATTTTTTAATTAAATGGGGCACAAAATAATAATTTCTTTCGGTTAATTTATGTTTGAGATAAAATCCATACGTTTCGCGTTCAAATACTAAAAAATTGCAAAAAATTCTGTAAATAGAGACCGATGTAAATCAGCCTACTCGAATGGGAGCGAGCTATTATTCGTTTCGCTGTTGCAAGCAATCGACCGCTCCGGCAGCAGTAGATACGTCCGGACTCCTAACGGCCAGCAATATCGACAGATATTGACAGAGCGGTGTAAGGTGCGATCCGGCAATCCGTGTTTCGGTGATAGTGCGCATTAGCTTCACTATTTGTATTTGGATAGAGAGAAGCGTGGGGGCCATTGTAATTAGGCACGACATATCGTGCCCTTGGGACCCGAGCTTTGCCTCTCTATACCGATACACGTTCATTTCCTCAATTATTCAAAGAGTCTATTTTGTACTAAATTTCATTCTTTATTCTTACAAGTCAATAATGTCTTTTTTACTATAAATATTTTGTTTTAAATTAAATTTAAAATTTTTCTCTCATTTTTTTCGTAAAATGACTGCTTCGCAACGGTTATCTTAGCTATGTAAAATTATAAGCGTTTTAAATATTTCTAAATATATCTGTTTTGAGACATATCTAAAATTTATATTTAAAATTTATATTTATATTTAAAATATATTTAAAATTTTATTTATGGTGAAATATAGTAAAATTAGGAAATTAATGTTTTAAAATTATTTATTAAATTTATTTAAATTATATATATATATATATATATATATATATATATATATATATATATATATAGCAGATAGACGTTCTTTCATATTATAAAATTTATTTGTTGAGAAACATTATAATTTTGTTTTGCATTGCAAGCTTTAAAGAAATGTTGCTTTGATTATTAAAACTTCAACAGATATATATATATATATATATATATATATATATATATATATATATACATATATACAATGATGATCAAGTATACAGTCTCGGATCAGGTATGCACGTTCATAAATGAGATTTGTGCTTGTGTCGATGGTGATGGTGTGGCGACGCGTGGAAGCATGGTGTGGCTAGTATGACGCTGTCTGAACGATGGCAGAGAGTGCTCGGGGACAGTCGAGCTAAATCACTCCCTAATGGATCGAGCCGCTAATCTCTGATAGACTGCACGCTGCCAGGGTTCCTCTCCTCATTCCGCTGTATCCTCCCTTTCGCATTTCCCTATGTCCTCGTGTTACATTACCCTGCTTTGTATAGCGCACTATGCGTCGATAAAGCCAAATCAAACTCGCAATTAAAAAACGCAAAATTTTAGCAACATATGACAAGGAAATATTATCAGCAAGTAATCATTATAAAATGTTTTATTTAATTTTGATACGTATAATTTTTTATTCTATAATAATCAATCTTTAAACTTATGTTTTATAAAAATATTTTATTGCTTAAATTAATTATAAATATTTATTGCAATTTATTTGAGACATGAGACATATCTATTGCTTCTGTTTGTTATCAATAGTAATAATTAATTGTTATAATTTGTTAGTATTAAATTATTATATTGTGATTACACTTCTAATAATTTATGTGGAATATATTTTTTATAAAACAAACCGAGATAAGCGAAGGAACCAGCACAGTAATTTAGGTGCAATTTTATAGTTTATTGAAATAGATGTCAAATTGTCTTATTTTAGCTTAAACAAATTACATCGTTTCATCAAAGTACATAAAAACCAGGTACCTAAAGCATCAAGTAGCAACATTATAAAATAAATTGTGATAATTGTGATGCATCGTATGTCGGCCAAACAGACAGACAATTACAAACAAGAATCAAAGAACATCGTAACCACATAAGACGAAACACACCGTCACATTCCGTTATTACTGATCACAGATTACAACATAATCATGAATTTAAATGGAACGATGTCAAAATATTAGACATAGAACCAATTTATAATAAAGTCGCCTGAGTCCCCTAAGTGAAATGTTATTTATCAAAAGACAGAATAACAACCTAAATTTACAAACCGATACCGAGGGCTTACATGAGGCGTATGTCAACACAATAAACAAGCTCCCGAAAGTTTAACCTTTGATTGTACACATTGGCCTAGACATATTACAGACGTTATATTGATCTCGCTCACTCTTTAAATCGCTTATATCAGAGTCACATCTTTATTTATTGCGCACGTATAAGTATGCTCGTTTGATTAATTTAAGCTTAGCAATGGTCTTATTATTATTTGTGTTCACTTTAATAATCATTAATTTAAAATTTACAACTACTACTATACGACATTCCATGATGTATGAGATCAATCAATCACTTCTTAAGTTTTAAATTTGAAGTGTCTCTTTAGAGTTATGTCTTTTTTATAAAAATGTATACATATTCCATTGCGTTATCTTCTTCACTGTTCAGATATGCATTCATGACATACAGTGAAGAATCGTCACGATTGACTGATGGATTGTATCCACATTTCCACTGCCCTCGAACAATGGAGAGACATACCCTATGGATGACTTTCACACCGCTTAATTTATAATTTGAATTTCTTTAATTTTTATCTTTTTTTGATTAACCCATTTTAACAAAACTGACATGCCCTGCGTTTAATGTTTACATATTGAAAACGTTTACGTGCGTCTTTGTCGAAATTCGTTAATTTATTATTGTGATGTATTTGCGCTGAGGACGGTCCAAAGAAAGGACCGAAACGTTCGCGAATGTTGTAGAGTTTCAATAAACTAGAAAATTGCACCTAAATTACTGTGCTGGTTCCTTCGCCTATCTCGGTTTGTTTTGACCAATTTGAAACTTTTATATAAACTTATTTTTATATTTTTTATAATTTATATTATTATAAATATAGTCTTAAAAACGTATGCGGAAAATGAATAAAATAAAGAGAACTCTGGCATCTATCGCGTTAAAAACTAAATGTCGGAGTATTCGGAGTTTTGCGGAGCATAAGCCGCAAGCTTAAAAAGCTCGTTCAGAGAGTACACGAAAATTTCGGAATAAAATCTCTCTACGCCAGCTACGTCATGCGACGTAACATTCCATAGAGACTCCTAGACAGAAAAGAAACTTTTGCGCGTTTGGGTTGCTACTGGAAAAAAAAATTTTTTTCTCTTTTCGCTTCCGTAAATATGATTACACGCATCTCGAAAGTATGATGCCGCGAGTACTTTCATAGACACCACGTAACGCACTCAAAGGAGTTGGCGTGTCGATGGACAGTAAATCCTCCCTCTATGCGCAAGACTTGCATAAAATTTTGCAAACAATCAATTAGTCCGGAGGAAGCTTTGATAATCCGTCCGGTCAATTTGGACGACGTTTGAATTTGAAACTTCCTCTCACGGAAGCGATCAGGAAGCTACTATACAAGGGATAATAGGGTAACCTCTATTCTTATCATATTTCCGATTGTACGAATTACATATACTCGTTGAATATTAATAACTATAAAATTGTTATGTGTGTGTCTTATATGATATTTTATGAGTTAAACACAATGTAAAATCATTTGATGGAAAAATGTAATTAAAAAATATAATTGGCAAGTTAAACTACAAATACGCGCTAAATTATTTTTAAAACAATTATATTTAAAACGTTATGTTTTTTAAATATTACTATAAAATAAAAACAATAAGGATAATAAATAATAATAACAGAATCAAAAATAAGGATTATATGTATCAGAAAAATCTCATCAACAATTTATCTTTTATTATAAATTTTAATGTCTTTAAATCTCATGTGAAACGATACTAACGTCTCTAAATTTTTATAATATAGTGTTTCAAGAATAAATTCTCTCGCCATTCTGACATTTAATAAGATTTTGCATCTATCTGAAAAAGAATAAGAAATTATTTGCATTTATCTATTAACTGATGAGAAAATCGTGAATTTATTGTAATACTGTGATGCACATCGATCGAATGCAAGATAAAATAATATTGGGTTATACGATTTGCTTCAGTTCCATGCACACGCGTACGTTTCGTTGGATACGAGAAGAGTGAAATCGCGCCAGTAAGATGATCCGGCAAGAGTGGACGGACCGAGATCTGGCCTGGCGATCTTTACTACTGGAAATCCATTATTTTTCCCATTAGATCGTCCGTCCCGATCTTCCGGGGCAGGCATTTTCGTTTAGCAGTTTTTCTTTCGATTCACGTCGTTTATGACTAACCCAACCTCCGGGGACCAGCGCTATCCACCATTCCGTGCCGTATACTACGTACTACCTATCTCACACCTTCAATAGCACAGGCATGCGCTTGCTTCAAGCTAGAGAATCTCGTCGATCTCGTTTCTACTTCCATCTTCGCTTCTACCTTCGTTTTTATAGCCGGCGTTTGCAGTAGAACGTAAGCAAAACAGTCCACCTATCCTCCCTTTTTTCTCCTGTTGAGAGTTTAAAGCAGATCGCTTTGTTTGGCATAAAGCGCTACTCAGAGATCTTTGCATTTCCATGCTAAACGGGTATCTAAAGATACGAAATGTGAAACGAAGTGATAAAGATGACATTTCTAACGATTGAATACATTCAAGATACAGAGAAGATACATAATCAACTAACTAGAAATAATTAAAAATTTGTTAAAAATATAAAATATTGCAACTTTTACAAATACTTTTAATAAATTTACTTTTAATAAAACGAACATAATTAAAACTAAAATAAATTTTAGAGATATACGCCATGTAAGATATAATGCCCTATATAATATCATTATCAATTCTGATAAAAATGAATGAAAAACTAATGTCTTGTGTGGACTGATTAAGATAGATTTGCCATTGGAAGAATTGTTTGTTCGTGTTTTCTTATTTCCGCAAGAGATAATCGCGTTATCAAAAAGATCATAACTACTGATAATCGTCATTACATTGACTCATCATCTTAAAATACGAAAATATACATATATATACATGTATATATAAATATATATATATATATATATATATATATATATATAGAAAAGCTATAAACATTTCAGATAACTATCACTAGTATACGGAAATGCCGTATATAATTTTCGAATCGCGCTACGTGATATCACAATGTAATTTAGACAAGAGGAATAACGTGCTCGTAAAGATGCGCTCTTCGATATGATTGCACATCACATTTTCCTTAATGTCTTTACAAATGAATTGGCGATTATAAAATATTCAGATCTCTAATTATTTAGATATCACATGAAACACTCACGTAAAGATAATAATGTCTACATATTTTATATATTCCAAAAATACGTGTCATGGAATCAATAATAATTGTCGATAATAACATATAATTATATTAGTAAACATTAACATATTTTTTCTTGTAAACTTACACAAAATATTTGTACGTATGTGCTTGTGTTAAAAAACACAACAGAGATTATTTTATACTTAATCAAATAAAATTGGAAAATTTTTTAAAAATATTTTTTTGTCTTTATATTAAAAAATTCTAATTTTTTTTATGATCTTATTATTAAATACCTTCTAAACTAATATATTAACGAGAAAACAAAATGAAGCGCTATTAAGAGATTCGCAAATGATCAAAGCGTCAATTACAAACTCTGCAACCTTTATGCGCTCGTATTTTTCATGTATGATCTAAATTTAACTAAAATTAACTGACAAATACATATATATAAATGTAGCCATTGTTTTGTTATATAAATAACACAGAAAAAAATTAATAAATTTTTAAAGATAGAACAAAATATTATATATGATTGAAAATTTATCAAGATCAGAAAATCTTGTATTAATTAATGTATCTAAAAATTTGTATATAAAATTTTTCTTCTACATGTAAATTTGCAGAAAATTTATTTTGTAATATAACGAATTTACACAAAAAATACATCATGTAGATAATATAATAATACACCGTGTGCAATAAGAGTATAACAACATTTTTGTTATTTTATACATGTTTTTAACTGCATCAATATGCAAGTCTTGCATAGGGTACTCTGGTCGGTGACGATACGACACACAGGTATAAAATATTATGAAAATACGTAATATCTGATGATGGTTAAGCCGCAGATACGAGGCCGGTGCCACCGTCCACCCACCACCTACTGGGAAACAGGCTTTTATGGGGTTTTTATAACGTCGTGTTACTGCGTATATACATAGATAGTACGAGCTCATGCATAATATTTGGCCCACTATAGTTCCAGACTGAAGAGCAAAAAGGCGTAATGAAAAATGGTGGTGCTGTGGTTTGAAATGTTCGCATTATGAACTGTATCTAAAATGGGTCTCCCGCTAGAGCGCCTGTCATTCACTTCGTTTTAGGTATGCCGTTTAAATGTGTAAATATGTATGCCGCGGAGATAAAACGTACGTGACTTTTACTTGAAAAACGCACACATATCCCTTTTGAGGCTAGATTTGTTTTTAAATTCGTCCGAATAATTCTGAGCAAGTCCTTCATTAGCATACAAGAATGATGAATTTATAAAATTATCATATATGTATATTATCTTTTTTATTAGTTTCTTTTTCAAAAATAAAATACGATAAAATAATACAGTATATGAAAAAATGATATTATTATATATTTATAATATTTCAAAGTAAATTGCGCACCCTCATATATATACAACTAGATAATTAATACTAAAATGTGAAATGGTGCATTCAGTATCAATTATTATAATATCAGATTTAACTGTAATAATAAATCACTGGCGTAATGTAAAAGCATGCTGTTTTAGGAGATATAATTACCGTCATAACCGGTATCTTTATCTGATGGTATTGATCGCATCGTGCATTCTATGTGGTTCAGCAAGATGTGCTACGTTGCTCCACAACGTGCGCCAATTAAATTTCAAAGTAATGGCTCGCAACAAGCTATCCATACGGTTTTCGATATACGCGATGGATACTGCGCGAGACAATACACGCGACACGATACGTTATATGCCAATTAGAGACCGGCGTAATTGCTTGCAAACGGCTGTATGCTTTTTATGCACAGAATTAGGCACGTGCGATTGGTTTTCATATCGTAACGTTACAGAGATATGAAATGCATATCCAAAGATTACCGCAAGACAGACGGTCGTTCTAAACTACAACAAATTATAATACTTAAAAGAAAGGAATACACGTTATGTATTATGGCTACAAACTGTAGCTACAAAACAAAAGAACAATTTAATTTAAAAATACTTTGCAATTTATTTTACGCGAAAAATTACAAAATTTTGTAAAATTCTACATTTTTTATTTATATTCTAACTAAAAAAGTTTATAACATTTTTAAGATATTTTCTTTTTAAAAAACCTATACAAACTTTAGTAAGTAATCTCTATATATATAATAAAGTTTTGTATATAAATAAATCAAAAATATAATACTTAATTGTGAAAACAATTTATATATTATTTTTTTACTTATTATTTAAGATAGTTATTTAAAATATTCATCTTTAGTACAAAATAGAATAAAAAGTTTAACTTTTACATATACACAAGTTCATATATTTTGATCAAAATAAGAATGCCATGAAGAACCGAATCGTTGGTGCTTCAGGATCGTCAGTACCGATAAAAGTATCGGCGTTTTTTCCCCTACTCTTCCATCACCGATCCCTTCGCTATCGTCGATCCACGCAACATCTTCCCATCGCTCGGGAAGGTTCTGTAACAACCCGGCAAGCACGCCCATCCTCCGGCGAGTCTCGAAATCTAAATGATTCGGTTATTTCTGGAAGCTTGCTCGAGGCGCTTCTCTTCTATCGACCTCATTGCAAAGTGATTTTCCTCGTACCTGTAATCCTGAATTCGATCGATCGTGCTGCTCGTGTCGAGATAAGCAGTGCCGAACGAGAGAAAATAGTTATAAAGGGAGCAACAAAATGTTTCGGTTGCGTTCGTAAAACAACAAGAGTACAGATTAACGCTGTGAATCCATCAACCCTTGCAATTTCTAATAGCTTTTTTTGGTTGCAAATATATTAATTAGAAGTGCAAAAGAGGAATAACATAATATATCAAATGATATATATATTTATAAAAAACATTATAGACAAAGATTGTAGTAAAAATTCGAGTACAAGATTATATATATTGTAGGAAATATAAATTTATGAAAAATTTTATATTATAAATGTATTTATTGGTACAAACAGTTATATTCGGTTTTAAACAATTATCCGCTATTATTAAATATATGTATAATGTATATCTAAAATATATTTTTTATTAATAATGAATTTTGATTGTCTACCATAATCCTTTGCTAGAAATGGACTAATACTGGCCTTATGCTCCTGACAAACATATATAAATCACGTAAGCAACTCTATCCCGTATAAATTATATTTCCAAGCGCGCAGCTGTCACAGGCAGAACCAGACCGATTATAAGAGAAATTCGAAGTGTGAGAGGAATAAATATGAAGAGGGACACACTAAGAATATTTATATAATTAACATTTTTTTAATTACTTATTTTTTATACGTTTTATTTACGTAAATATTGAAATAGCAAGCGCTTTAAATAAAAATGTTATTCTATAAAAAATATAATAATCATTTTTATGCGCGCCATTATTGTGATCAGTCCATCCATCTATTATCCATTGACGGAGGTATAAATAGTAAATGGATTGAGAGGTTTTGAATATATATATATATATATTTATATATGCATGTTGTGTGCCGCCTTGTATGCGTGTGTCTATATCTATACATGCATTTTTTAGGCAGAGTCCAGCCAAATGTCTAGAATTGCCTCGCCTCTTCCGTGTTAGTGTCCGGTGCGATTCATTACCTCTCTATTCATCGACAGTACCGACGCAACGTTCTGCCGGGTTCTCGAAAACCAACCTGTGTCTCCTATTCCCCGCTGCCTTTCGCCTCTCTTTGTCCTTTAACATCAGCCCTATATCACGTCCTTCAACATCATTTCTACCGCCCGTATCATCCATTCAGCTGCAAAGAGCCAAATTGACCGACAGCCACATCTCAGAAATTTTGCGTTGTTAATTAATACTTAATATTTTGAAAATTTACGATTGTAGAAATCAACCGTTTATTTCTCTTCAAAAGATAAAAAAAAGTACATCTAGTAACGATTGCATAAAATATATTAAGTGACAATTGAGTATTCTTCTCGAAAGTCACTTGATATTTTCTTTTTTAAAATTCACCGTCTTTTAATTATTCCCTCGGGGCTATCGAAATTTATTACCGGCAATATCAAATCGCATCATCTCGCGTTTACACCGAGCGCTTACGGCGGAATAAAAGTACTAAAATCTTTCATCTGAAAGAACGCCTTTAGCGGAAAACTCAAATAAGCAGTTGTAAGCAAAAGGATGCTTTACACCTCTCTCCCAACATCCCAATGTGAATCCGTCGTTTTCGTCGAAATAGTACAATGAACAAATATTAAAAACTATAAATTTATTCATTTCTCTTCGCGAATAAACAAATCTCTTTCTTTCTCCTTTTCTCCCTCTCTTTCTATCTTTCTTTCTTTCTATTCACCTCTTCGCTGCTTTTAATGAAATTCACACCAGCGCGCAGCGGCTTGACTACCAGAGACCCGTAGCTTCTAACAACAATCCGCCCTTACTTACTTCCAAAAGCCTTTTCACGCAAATGAAAGTTTTTCGTCTCGAAATTACCTCGAATTATTCAGCATT